>NC_073313.1:15449180-15581672 GCF_027595985.1 Sorex araneus | reverse complement strand
TCTATTATTGAAACACATTCCCTGACCCCAAGAAATATTTTTCCAAAAGCAAATTATATTCTCAAACGTTTATTTTATAGTTCTGTCAAGATCCAATTCTTCCCTCTCCCACTTATGACATTTATCCTCCAACCCTTTTGAAAAGAACAGTAATTTTTCATCTCAGGTTTCCTCCTCTCAGGTGTCCTAATATTTCTGGTTGACCGGTTGACTTGCTTGCTTGCTTGCATTCACTCACTCTCTGTCACGTTCTCTCTCCCTTCTATCCTCTTCCTTCCTTCCCTCTTTTTCTTTCTTTCTCTCCTTTCTGCCTTCCTTCCTTCCTTCCTTCCTTCCTTCCTTCCTTCCTTCCTTCCTTCCTTCCTTCCTTCCTTCCTTCCTTCCTTCCCTTCCTTCCTTCCTTCCTTCCTTCCTTCCTTCCTTCCTCCCTCCCTCCCTTCCTCCCTCCCTTCCTTCCTCCCTCCCTTCTTTCTTTCTTTCTTCCTTCCTTCCTTCCTTCCTTCCTTCCTTCCTTCCTTCCTTCCTTCCTTCCTTCCTTCCTTCCTTCCTTCCTTCTTCCTTCCTTCCTTCCTTCTTCCTCTTTCTTTCTTTCTTTCTTTCTTTCTCTTCTTTCTTCTTTTCTTTCTTTCTTTCTTTCTTCTTTCTTTCTTTCTTTCTTTCTTCTTTCTTTCTTTCTTTCTTTCTCTTTCTCTCTCTCTCTCTCTTTCTCTCTCTCTTTCTTTCTTTCTTTCTTCTTTCTTTCTTTCTTTCTTTCTTTTCTTTCTTTCTTTCTTTCTTTCTTTCTTTCTTTCTTTCTTTCTTTCTTTCTTTCTTTCTTCTTCTTTCTTTCTTTCTTTCTTTCTTTCTTTCTTTCTTTCTTTCTTTCTTTCTTTCTTTCTCCTCAGGTTCTCACATGTGCAAAGCAAGTACTTTCCCCACCGGCTACATGCCCTGATCTTTACCTTTTCATTCTTTCTCAGGGATAATCTATTTCTTTTGTGTCCATTGGTTTTTCTTCTCTTTCTTTATTTTGTTTTTGGGGTCGCACTTGGTAATACTTAAGGGTTACTCCTGGCTCTGCACTCAGAAATTACTCCTGGTGGTGCTCTAGGACCATATGGGAAGCTGGATAGAATCCCTGTTGGCTACATGCAAGGCAAATGCCCTAGTTGCTGTACTATTGCTGTGGCCCCCTCAGTTAGTTTACTTTGTGCCATCTTCTAAGTCTTTCTCTAGTTGATTTTAAAGTACGGACTTTGTGAGAGCACCTCTGAGTGTCTGAGAACATCAGAACTTCCCAGTAGACAGTGACAAAAATTCCAACAATCCAGTCACTGCTTACAGTTGACCATCGTGAACTAGTTATCTTTCTTACATATTTCTGTAGAAAACTTCCTATTTCACTTGTTTTACAGAGTCTCTTGTCCTCCAGATTTCCATGACTCTTTGTTATTTTGCCTCCTGTTCCATTAAAGTAATATTCCAAATCTTTGTTCAGATTACCATACTATTCCCCTTCCCTGTTCTGGTTCCACTGATAATGCATATGAGAAGCCAGTGAATCTTAGGTTTCTGGAATGTGGGAAAAATCTATTGCAATTCCACTGATTTACTCCAATATAAATTTCTTTCAACATTCCTCATCTTTTTTTCTTAAACTTGTCAAGAACTTTTTTTCTGGAAAGATATTTACTTTAATTCATACCAAGGGTATTGAGAACCCACCTCTTTTTGAGGTAGCACAAGGAAATCGATTCTTTTCACTGAAGGTAGATGTCCCCATGCCATTCCTTCTCTGTACCTCCAATATTGCTCTTCGACTATTGATCCCCACATAGACAGAGCCACCTTGCATGATTTCAAGTCACTTGCTAATTCAATGAGGTTTGCCAATTTGTCTAAGCTCTCTGAAACTCAGTTTCATACTCTGTATGACTGTAATAAAATTGTTTTGCTCTAATACTTCAATGAGTTACCGTAATGCAAAACACTTTCCACATTATTGATACTTCTTTTTTTCTTAATCTAAAATAATATGTATCACATTGAACTAGGGGGAAGTAGTTGAAACTTTTTAAAAGCCTTGGTTACTGCCATTTCACATGGACATGAAAGACTTGATTTTCTAGATAAAGGATTTGTGTTTCCCTTGTGAAGGTTTCACAATCACAAACAGGTGATCCTATGAGCCCACTTTTTTAAAAAAGATCTTAAAGTGGCTCTTTGTTTATCTATGACACCCTTACTTACACCCTGGCAATGAGGATCTTGACAAAGTTCCTGGGATTTGACAGAATAACTAACTTATGAAGACTCTTCAACTTCTGCGTTGCTATGATCCCAAGGTTATGAATAATCAAACCCTAACATAGACACTCTGAATTTCATATCCTAAAGAGGCATCTTATTTCTTATGACGTCAACTGCATTTTAACAAGTAAGAATGCTTTTTTTCCTGCATTTTAGCAGGGAAGAGGTACACAATGAACTCAACCACAGAACCAGTGTTTAACGCAGTCATCTGAAAAATAGAAAAGGAAACCTTTAAAGTTCTTTCCAACTCAGATTAGGATATTGACACTTTGAGGTAAATGGTAGTCTTAAAGCTTTTTAAAATAGCCAGATATCTCAAAGGATAGAGTGCATGCTGTGCCTTCAGGAGGCTTCGGTTCTCCCTGGTACCACATGGTCTCCTGAGCACCATCTGATTGTAACCTACAAGCACTGAGCAGGGAGTTAGTAGCACCTAAGCTGTGTCAGGTGTGGACCCCCTCGCCAAATAGAAAAAATGGCCACAGAAATGAAAATATATCAGAACAATGAATTCCATAGAGACAGGGGCAAAATAATTTACTTAGAAAGGGGTAATTTACCCAAGTAAAGAGGTTTCTAAATAAGAGCTTGAAAATTTTTAACAGGATAGTTGGCTATTAATGGAATGATCTTGAAAAAATTAAGAGTACTAACATTACCTCATACTTCTTAGTTTTAGGCTTCTTTGGTCACTAAAATTTTACACTATCACTGTTTTTGGGGGGTTGGGAGGGACACACCTGGTGATGCTTAGGGCTTAATCCTGGCTCTGCACTCAGGGATCACTCCTGGTGGTGCTTGGGGGACCCTATGGGGAGCCAGGGATTGAAGCTGGGGTCAGCTATATGCAAGGCAAGTATCCAACCAGTTCTACTATCTCTTTGGCTCTTATCACTATAATTTTAACCATATTTTTTGGTTTAGGGGCCACACTCAAAGGTACTCAGGGATCACTCCCGATAAGGCTCAGGAATCCATATGGAATGCTGAGGATCGAACCCAGGTCAGCAGCATGCAGAGCAAGTGATTTACTTTCCATACTATCACTCTAGCCCCCATTTTAAACCATTTTTAAAAGGATCATATTGACCAAATATACAAGCTTTGCTTTGGATATAAAATGTTAAGTGAGTTATGATTTTCTAGGATTAATGAATAACACTTGTTTTATTTACTTAAAAAAACAGTTTGCATATCTGTTCTTTCCATGAAGAACTTTATGTTAGTTCAGCAGATTGTTTTCTGTTTCTTCTCTTCCCCGCCCTCCCGCTCCCCCCCCCCCCGCCCCATCTTCGCTGCTCAGTGCCCAACCCAAGTTCAAAGGCTAATGATAGAGACAACTCATGAAGAGGTTTGACTCTAGGGAAAGTTGTTCAGTGGATGGGAGCTTGGAGCACAGGGAAAGATGTTACTCTCTTCCTGGCTGCTCCTCAGCCTTGCTGCTGTGACTGCTGCCCAAAGTGTTCAGGAAAATGCCACAAAATTTTTGGAGAACTTTAATAAGGATGTCGAAGACCTGTCTTACAATAGTTCACTTGCTTCCTGGGATTATAACACAAATATTACCGATGAAAATGTCCAAAAAATGGTAAGTTCTTTTGGTAACTGGCAGGGATGGGGGAGGCAAGGAGGGGATTGTTCCTTTGTAGAGATTATTGTTTATTAATCTGAAAATTAAAATCAAAGAAATGCTTTGAGCTGTGTAGTTGGATGTTTGCATATATATATTTCTGATTCTGGAGTCTCAGATGATTAAATTGACCTTGGTGCTTATTTGGAAAATTGTTAAAAAATAATTCACTGGTCTCATTCCTGATTCTTGGAAGCCAAAGAAATTTAGTTACAAAGTTGCCATTGTAATCTTCATCATATTCATAAGTTCAAAACATTTCACAGAAACGGCATGTTATTGACCTAATAGTTTCCCAAAGTCAGCAATTTCAATAGGAATATCTAAAGACTCTCTACAATGATGTATTAACTAAAAATGCAGTTGTACGCTTAGTAAAGAGTTAGCTAGCAATGACATTAACCATGCATGGGTTAAGTCTGATTTGGAAATTTTTCATTGACATGGAACTCTGACGGACCTCGACAGATCACTGAATTCATCCAGAGCCCTCTAAGAAAACCATAATTAAACCCACCTTAGCAAATTTCTGAATGTTCTGAGAAAGCGAGATGCTTGGCTTGACAAGTGCAAGTGTTTAGGAATTTATTTTTCACAGATCCCAAAGCAATAATTTTACATGTATAGTGCTAGAAAATTAAACAATTTTACAGAAGAAAATGTTTGTGGCACTCTTCCAGAAATGTAGTTCAGAAACTGATAATTTCAAATGATTAGTGGGTTGCATGTTTAAATAAGATTTCTTATATTCACTGAACAGATTAAATCAGAAACCCAAATATATTTTTTTAATTTCTTTAAGGTTCAAAGACATTTTGATTATCCAGCGTTGTCAGAGATTTTTCCCTTTTGTCTCCTTTTGGTCTTATCACTTTTCATCTTTACATTGTTGCTTCTCTCACCCTATTTGAACTTGATTGGAAATTCCATTAGTGCAGTATGTGTTTGCTTTCATTCTCAACTGATCAGTTCAGCAAGTAATGGAATACAACAGTATCTGCCAAGTGATGAGCTCTGGAGTCAGACTACTTGCGTCTAAATTCTGTCTCCACAACTTTCTAATTGGGTGAACTTAAGCTGGTTAATTTAACTCTATGCACTGTAGCACTGTAGCACTGTCCTCGAGTCGTTCATCGATTTTGCTCAAGCGGGCACCAGTAATGTTTCTATTGTGAGATTTGTTGTTACTGTTTTTGGCATATCAAATACACCACACATAGCTTGCCAGGCTCTGACGTGCAGGCGGGATACTCTTGGTAGCTTGCCAGGCTCTCTGAGAGGGACGGAGGAATCGAACCCGGGTTGGCCATGTGCAAGGCAAACGCCCTACCCGTTGTGCTATCGCTCCAATCCAATGCATATCAGTTCAATGCATACCAGTGCATACCTCTATGCACCTTAATTATTTTTTTAATCTGTGGAAATGAATTGCCTCATAGATTTACTATGAAGTATGAATTAGTATGAAGAACCAACAAGACAGTGCTTGATACTAGTGAACATAGAACAATAAGGCGTCATTGTTATTAGGCTTAGTGGGACTGTGATTGCTGAAGGGACACGGAGCAGTTCTACTGGATGCCCAGATGCTGAGAAGACATGTTACAGAATGACATGTGATATTTGTTGAAATCATCTCTGGATTGATTATTTAGTCCTATCCCTTTTGAATTGTACTGGTTGATTTGGGCAAAGGCCAACAATGAAAAAGCATAAATCACAAAGTGTGACCAGAACACAGGAAAGTTTTGAGCCCTTTAAGGGATACTGCAAGTGTTTGAATTCAAGAAGCAAGCAGGATGCTCAAATCTCTTTTCTCAAGTAGTGGAAAGCCTTCATGCACTCAGGTGTAGCTGTAGGAATTTTCGGAAGAGAGGGATCAGGCACTATAGAAGCACCAAGGTGAGCAGGCAGGTGATGTGTGATCTGCTGCTAGTGGTCATAGTTCAGGGAAGAACTTTAGAAATGGAGAATGCTCCTTCTCTCTCCACATCGCAAATGGCAATGATTTAAAGGAATCAGAGGGAGTTGTAAGGGGAAACAATTTGCTGTATGAAGAAAAGAAATAGTTTGAGATGGAACAAAAGAGGGTGGAGTGTTTGTAGTTATATTGATCAAATCTCTTCATACCAGAAAGGTGCTGCTGTTGAAAGTTCCAAAGAGATAAAGAATAAAAGGAGGTGATGCTATTTCTATTACGTTTGGTGGAATTCATAGGACTTGTAAAATAAGGCCATACTTCAGTCTAAAGTTAGGGAGACACTGATGGGTCAGAAAGACAGCTCAGAGGGCAATCTTGTACATGTGAAGCCCTAAGTTTTACCCCAGGTATTACATTCCTACTGAATACTGTGAACCTCAGCATAGCTGGCCTGAGCAGCACTGCATCACCATGCCTGAGAATTGAACCATCTGACATGATTGACGGGGGCTGGAGCAATAGCACAGCGGTTGGGCATTCGCCTTTCTCGCGGCCGACCCGAGTTTGATTCCTCCACCCCTCTCGGAGAGCCTGGCAAGCTACCGAGAGTATCGAGCCCACGTGACAGAGCCTAGCAAGCTACGCGTGCGTATTGAATATGCCAGAAACAGTAACAATAAGTCTCTCAATGAGAGACGTTACTGGTGCCCACTTGAACAAATCGATGAGCAATGGGATGACAGTGACATGATTAACTAACTATTACCAAGAGTAGCCTCTGGCTTTCCTGAGCATTGCTTGGGCATTCTCCATTTCTAAAGTTCTTCCCTGAACTGACCACTAGCAGCAGATCACACATCACCTGCCTGCTCATCCCACCCCCACAAATGGAAGCATTAAAATATGTTTATGAAATATTTAGGAAAATGTAACGGCTGTGTAAGGACATATGGTGAGTTGCATCGATGGGCCCAGCTCTTCACCCTTCACCATGTCATATCTGAGGTTATATTTCTTTATAACACTATCCTACTGAAAGTCATGGAAGTGTGTTCTTTGCCATGTCACTTATTTTTACCAGCTGTTGGCTGATAGGATGCATGCAGAGGCTTGAAATGGACTTGAACTATGGGCTTGTCCTTTGCTCTTTTTTTCCTCACCACGAACATGCCTGGGCCAGCCAAGCTAAAGAGTGATGGTAGCCACATTTCATGGGAGCCACGTGAGTCTAGCAGAAACTAGCCACAGCCTTGTAAGCAAATCCAACCAAGAGCAGATCTGTTTGGGAATCATCTAGTAATCCAAGGCATATAAATAACAAATAGGTATGCCATTTAGATTTTTTGGTTGCTGGTTATATAGCATTGTTGGTTCAACACATAACTGCTAAACTAGGGGAAATTTGGGCTATATGATGTGTATGTTCATATCGTATTAGGGTAATATTAAGGACAATCTGCAATTTTATCATTGTTGTTCCTTAATATAAATTTTAGAATCAATCTATGGATCTCAAGTAACATGCAAAAATTTGTTGACCACACCTGGCTGTGCTTTGGGCTTACTCTTGTCCTTATGGTTATGCCTGGTGGTGCTCTAGGGGACGTATGGGGTAGCAGGGATTGAATCAAAGTTAGTCACATGTCAGTCTAGCACCCAACCTCTGTACTATCTCTTCAGCCCAGTGTGATGAATTTTGATCCAATTATGAGGCTATACCTCAAAATAATAGAAAGCATTAAAACGTGGCATGTATGGTATCCTAAAGGCTTTCTACTTAGACGAGAAGCTGATCAGATACACATAAAGAAAAAAATGGTTCAAAATAGGCGTCCAAATCATTGAGAAATTCAAAGAAAATTAGTCACCAAATTCAAAGAAAATTAGTCACACAGTAAACTGCCTCCTTTGCTTTAAAGCAAATACACGTCAGGTTAGATGTAAAATGCTCACCTTGTGAACTGTGATGCTCTTTGCAGTGATATGTTATCAATTCTTTTTTGCATTGCTCTTTCTCTAAAGGACTATTCAAAAATAGAATCCATTGTAAATCAAAGCTTAAATTGGGAGGGGGTAGTGCAAAAGCTTTCCAGCAAGGTGGGAGGTCCCTGGAAAATTTTAAGCTTTGGAAAAGAACAACGAGATCACATTGCCGCTGGAGGCCTCCAAGTTCAGTGTTCCATAACTAGCCGTTGGGTAGTCTCTAGGGTTTCTTCCGTTCCCTATTGCACAGGCCCTTAGTGTCCTTGGGCATGTCTGGTTACTGAACCTGCTCCTTTGCCTGTAGGGCCAGGTTCTCTGTGAACTCAGAGCAGGGTCCATTTAAACTGCTATTCTGTGCCCAGGGGAAAAATATTGACTTCATCCTAGTCTGCAATGAGTTTGATCTATACCTGTGCTGCCGAAATATTGGAACCGAGGAAATTTAATGTTATCCTGATTCCTATGAGCTTCCTTTGATACCTTGGGCAAATCAATTATTTCTTTGCTTCTTGACATGTAAAGGGGTATATGGAAACAAGCAAGAGTTTACAGTAAGGGACCTTGTGAATGGGAAAAGTCTATGCTCGTGGGAAGAGTTAACATGTGTCAAATGTGCTGGAGTCCTTCATGCTTCCAGTTTTTCTTGGTCATGAAAACTTCGTTATGTCCCAGTTTAGCGGTGTAATTTTTACAGAATTAATCTTGAGCCATTCCAAATGATGCCACCAGCGACTCTCAGAGAGAGCCGTGAGGGACCCGGGACAGCGACTGCTTCTTGATAACTTGGGGAAAAGAGCAGAGATTTAGTTTTGATAAAATCTTTTGGTTTACAGTTCCATATGGGGGCTGGGGGGAAGGCTTTCAGACCTAGTAAAGGAGGTGATTGTCTTTTCCTTTTACTATTAAGCTCTTTTAACAACAGCTTTATTGAGATATAATTTACGCTCCATAAAATTCAACAACTTAAAGTACATAATCCAATGCTTTTTAGTATATTTACAGATTTGTAGAATCATCACTGTCATTTAATTTTATAACATTTTCATCACTCCAAAAAGAAACCACAAGCCCATTAGCAATCTCCCTTCCTTTCCCTGGCTCCAGCGCTAAGCAACCACTAATCTGCTTTGTGTCTATATATCTGCCTGTGGTGACTATTTCATATACATGCAATTATACAATAAGTGGACTTTCTCTGATTTTGCACTTTGTAGCATATAACATCACCTCCTCAAATTGCCAAATTGTCTTTCATTTGTATGAGTTTTCTTTGTATTATTAAAGTTTTCACACATACATAAAAGAAGAGAGACTATTGAATAACCTTATATTTGTCTCTGTATATTGAATTTTCTTATGTCATCATCCAGCTTTCCCAGTTATCAGTACTTTCACCAATATTGTTTAATTTTTCGCCAAACCCCACATTTATAGGATGTTTTAGAAAAGAAATTTCAAATGTCATGTAGTTTTGCATGTAAATATTTCACCTTCTAACCCTCTTAGTATTAATTTTGCTTTTGGTTTTTGGGGGCCACACTCAGAAATGCTCAGGGGCTATTCCTGGCTCTGCACTCAGGAATTTCTCCTGACAGTGCTCAGGGGACCACATGAGATACCGGGGATTGAACTTCAGTTGGCCACCTACAAGGCCTTACTCACTGTGCTATTTCTCTGGTCCTTTTAGTACAACATTTAAAAGAAACTTTAATAGTAATACTGTGCCCAAAACTTGTGAAGAATTCTTCAGTGTCATCAACTATCTAGCCAGTATTCATTGACTACCGTCTTATTTTAGTTTGTTTGAATCATCGTCAGACAAGGTCCCCTTTCAACCGTCTTTTTTAAATGAGGTTTTATTTTTTAAAATGTTGTTTGAGATTCTGTTGTTTACAATACTGTTACTAATGGCGTCTCATGCACATAATCCCAAACCACACTCACCACCATTGTGCACACTTCCCTCTCCCAAGAACCCAACACCCATTTCTGTCAACACCCCTAACCCCCAACTCAATTGTGTGAATCAGTTCTCCCATTATGTTGCCTTTGGACCTGTGTTGCTATGTTGCTATGTACCTTTAAATCCCACATATGAGAGAGATCATTCTTCATCTATCCTTTCTTTCTGTCTGACTTCACTCAGCACGATCTCTTCTAGTTCCACCAATGTCGCTGCAAATTGCATTTTTTGTAGTATTCCATTGTGTATCTATATCACAATTTTTTTCTTTTGAATAGTCATCTTTTTTATTGAATCACCATGAGATACAGTTACAAAGCTTTCATGTTTGAGTTTCAGTCATAAAATGATCAAACACCCATCCCTCCACCAGTAAACATTCTCCATCACCAATGTCTCCAGTATACCCCCCTTTCCGCCCCCCCCCACCTCCATGGCAGACAATTTCATCCATACTCTCTCTCTACTTTTGGACATTATGGTTTGCAATACAGATACTGAGAGGTTATCACGTTTGGTCCTTTGTCTACTGTCAGCACACATTTCCCATCCCAAATCATTCCTCCAACCATTGTTGTCTTAGTGATCCCTTCTCTGTTCCAGCTGCCTTCTCCCCCAGCTCATGACACAGGCTTCCAACTATGGGGCAATATTCCTGGCCCTTGTATACCACAACTTCTTGTTAGGTCATTTGTAGTTAGGCATTTGGGTTGTTTTCAGATTTTGGCTATTTCACTAAGTACAGCAGTGGACATAGGTATGCATATACCTTTCCAAAGTAACATTTTTGTGTGTGTGTGTTGGGAATAGATGCCAAGAAGTGATATTGCTGGGTCAAATGGTAGTTCTATTATTACTTTTTGCATAAATATCCACATTGCTTTCCTTAGAGGCTGAACCATATGATTTTCCTATGAACAGTGGATAAGTGTTCGTTTCTCACCACAACCCCAACACTGGCTATTTCAAGACTTTTTGATGTGTTCTGTTCTCACAGGAATTAGATGATATATCATTATTGTCTTAATTTGCATTTCCATAGTCATAAGTGACAATCCCCTCCAGTTGTGTTAATGGATGTGATGTACTTTAAGTCTCCTTTGATCTCAGAGTTCCTCACTTGTTTCCCTGCAATTAATTTGTGGATAAATTGAATATTGAGTCCTATAAAACCATTGTTTTATATATTTTCTTGATGTGTCCCCATAATGCTACTTAACACATTCCTTTATTCTCTGTGCTTCCTGTATGTAAGAGGCAGATATCAGCACTTTTTTGTTCTGTAAAGTCAGAGAGCAAATATTTCAGGGTTTTCAGACCCTATGGCTTCTGTTCAACTCTGCCGTTATGTAAACTCTTTGCCATTAGAGGCTGAAGGCTATCATGAACAACACATACATATGTGTGGCTATGTTTCAATACAACTTTATTTACAAAAAAATGATGCTAAAATCCTGGTCGAGAGACTTTATCAGACTCCGGGTTCCCTTTGAGTTATTTAATAGGTGTGGTAATTGAATATACATTACTAGCATAGTATGAGAATATTGAGCCAAGAAATTAACAAATGCTATTTCAGGTCCCTAGAGCTTTGGGAAAATGAAATAAAAATTTTAAAATCCTGTCTAACTCTGGTGATGGCAATTGTATAGCAACACTGCAAGTATAAAAGAATAATGTTGGTACTATCATTAAAATAAAAATTTCAAGTTAAAAAAACAAAGAAGGATGGAAGGAAGGAACGAAGGAAGGAATGAAGGAAGGAAGAAAGGAAGGGAGGAAGGAAGGAAGGAAGGGAAGAAGGAAGGAAGGAAGGAAGGAAGGAAGGAAGGAAGGAAGGAAGAAAGGAAGGGAGGAAGGAAGGAAGGAAGGAAGGAAGAAAGGAAGGGAGGAAGGAAGGAAGGAAGGAAGGAAGGAAGGAAAGGGAGGAAGGAAGGAAAGGGAGGAAGGAAGGAAGGAAGGAAGGAAGGAAGGAAGGGAAGAAGGAAGGAAGGGAGGAAGGAAGGGAGGAAGGGAGGAACGGAGGAACGGAGGGAGGGAGGGAGGGAGGAAGGAAGGATGGGAGGGAGGAAGGAAGGGAGGAAGGGAGGAAGGGAGGAAGGAAGGAAGGAAGGAAGGAAGGGAGGAAGGAAGGGAGGAAGGGAGGAACGGAGGAACGGAGGGAGGGAGGGAGGAAGGAAGAAAGGAAGGAAGGAAGAAAGGAAGGAAGGAAGGAAGGAAGGAAGGAAGGAAGGAAGGAAGAAGAGAGGGAGGAAGGAAGGGAATAATATCTATCCAAAGGCAACAGAACCTGAAAATATGATATATAAAATGAGCTTTACGTGGTGGAGAGTGGGGGAGGGGACTGTCGATTAAGAAGGAACACTGGTGAAGGTTATGGTGTTGGAACATTGCATGCATGAAATCCCATAACTAGTAGTACTGAAAATCATGGTGCCTAAAATTTAAAAAATAAAAGAACACTTTAGCAAATCCTGCAGAGATCCTTTTAGAACCCATACGTTAATTTAATCATACTTATAAAAGAGAAACACATTTTAGATTAAAGGTTAAATTAAAAAGTCAAGACCTGAAAATTGATAGAGAAATATAGCTGACTTTTGGTAAGTAATGCTTTATTAAATGACTGCTTGGAAATGGTTAAGTAAGAGACAAAAGTATAAAATTATAAGAGAAAAATTTCTTAAACCAATCCTGCAGAGATCCTTTTAGAACCCATACGTTAATGTAATCATACTTATAAAAGAGAAACACATTTTAGATTAAAGGTTAAATTAAAAAGTCAAGATCTGAAAATTGATAGAGAAATATAGTTGACTTTTGGTAAGTAATGCTTTATTAAATGACTGCTTGGAAATGTTTAAATAAGAGACAAAAGTATAAAAGTATAAGAGAAAAATTTCTTAAACCAATTGCATTAGGATTAAAAACAAATTATCAAGAACATCACACAAAGAAGCAGACCTCAAAAGACAGTTGTAATTTTTAAAAGATTGTCTGCTAAAATATATTAAGAAATTGTACTAAATGCTGAGAAAAGGACAAAACTTTATTAGAAAATTGAGTAAAAGGTGTAAGCAGCAAATTAAAAAAAGAACTGAGTACATATTCATATATATTTACCTCATATCTATGTTTAATCTCACTAATCATTGGAGAAATCAAATTATAGTGAGTATTAGACGCTAAAATGATATAAATCAGATTTTCCTATATCTGACAGTACTATTGAAGTTAAAACTTTCTTGGAATGTTTTATTCCAAGAAACTTTACCATTATCATTATTGTAAACCACAGTACCTAAAATATAATTTTAGAAAAGAAGAGAGAAAACAAACATTTCTATAACTCATCAATTATATTTCTGGGAATTCTAACTGGAGAGCTTCACTTGCTTACTCAAGACACTTTGACCTGGAATGATTCCTATGAAATTTTCAGATTTGAAGATTAAAACAGAATGTCAAGGCTGAAGAGATAGTACAGAAAACATGTGGCTGACCCCAGCTTGATCCCCAGTACCACATATGGATCAAAAATGAAAACACAAACAAACAAAACCAGAAAACCTGGAATGTCAGCAACTTCATACGGCTTAGTCTAATACAAGGATGGAACTCCTGAACTGTTTTTTTAGGCTGGGAGCCTTACAATGAGACTATGGGAAAAATGTAAACAACATCAGAAAGAATAGCGCAGGGTGGAACAGTATATACTCAGATGTCAAAATTCAAGGCACTATCAAGTACTTTTATATATAAGTATAATAGGATATGGTATTATTAACATATCTAGTTCCCACATGCAGAACAATAATATAAATCTTCCACTACTGAGAACTTTTGGATATTGTGAGTTTTTTCCAAAGTACATTGAGAAAATATTCTTATAATTTAGTATCAAAGTTTCACTGAAGGTTTTCTTGACAGTAAGCTGTATTTGATTGGGTGAAGAAGGATGGGGATTGAGATATGAGTACAGAGGGGTCTGTGCTATAGACAAAACTTCTCTCCATAGCTTATTCCTTCCCACTCATGCATATTAGAGAAAAGATTAGAATGTATTGAATGCAATCCATGGTAAGTGATTAAGGGCATTAACTTTGGGGGGGGGTGACCTAGGGAAAGCTACTTAACACTCTGATGAATTGTGAAGTGGAGACAATCATAAATACCTTAAAAGAGTTTTTGTGAACATTGTTGAGAAGCGGCTCCCGAAATGTGCTCAATGAAAAGAGAAATAATTCACATTTCCGTTGCTACTATTCTCATCGCTTGTCTGATTCACTGTTGTTACCATTCCATAACAACCATGGTGTTGCTGCCATCGTGCCTCCTTGGAAAGTCTAAGAGTATTCCCAGAACAAAAGTGAGATTCCTTCATCTGGAAAGTGTAATCATGCCTGGAGTCCTGCCTCTGGTATCTCTACTAGTTATGTGTTGTGTAAAAAAAATACCACAAATGCTGTAGTTTAAGACAACACACATTTGTTACATCAGTTTCTGTGGGTCAGAAGTCCAGGTGTAGCATAGCTGGATCTTCCACTTCAGGGTCTCATAAGGTTGCAGTGAAAGTTTTGACCACCGTTGTGGTCTCATTGAAGCTTGACTGGAGATTAATCTACTTCCGTGCTAATGCAGTTGGTCATTATCAGTCAGATCCTTATATGATTCTGAACTGAGGGCCTCAGTTTCTTACAGTTGTCAGAGGCTCAATTTTTCTCCACATGACGTTTTGTGTGGCCCACAATGTAGCATCAAAGTCAGCAAGGCAGGATAGTTAAAATGAAGCAGGATAGTCTTCCAGCAAGATGAAATTGCCATCTTGATTAATATCAACGTGCATTTTCCACATTTTCTATATTTTACTGATTAAAAGTACATCATAGGTATCACCTAAGGGTCAAGGATCACACATGAGTATACCTCCAGCAAGTAAGGATCATCTGAGTCATGTGAGCGTCTGTTCATCATTGTATCCAGGAGTTAGAAGCTGGTCGTTGATTGGTCACACCTCAGAGATCTTTCAGTCTTAGTTCTATACCCCCATAATAAAGCAACTATTGCAGTAAAGCAGATAACCTAAATTATTTGGTTTTCCAGTGCATAAGTCTTTTATGCTATACTCACATATAGTAAGTGTTTAATAAATTATACATAAAATATATCTATCTTATTTTTAAAATATTTTCTGAAATTACCCATTATCTGAGCCTTGAGCAAGTCAAAATCTTTGCTGGTTAAAGGTCATGTGAAAAACATTTATATCTATAAAGCGTATAAAGTGAAGCACAGTAATGCAAAATGTGCCTGAATTTATTTATCAGCTCATCTATGCATATGTTGAAAATGAAGATAGGGGCACATTCTCCACCTTGGGGATTTTTCTGCATTTCAACGTGAGATTTGAGATGTCTAATCCATTTCTGTTATTTTATAGAAGATTCTCCACCTTGGAGTTTTGCCCCATCTTAACTTGAGATGTAGGGTCTAGACTTTTTCCCCCCTCTGGAAAAGCCTGAGTTCTCTCTTGAACACGTCTCTCTCCCTCATATTTCTATAGTAAATTTCTATAAATAAAACTATTTTACTTTAAGAAATGAAAACATAGTGGTTCAGGGATGTGGCTCAGCTATAAAGCCTTGCATGTGTGAGATCATGGATTCAATCTCTGGCACTATATAAAATAAAAATGAAAGAATAAAAACATTGAAATGGAAATGGACTGTCTTCTGTCTCATGGGGTTGTTAAGAAGATCACATGAGGTAAATATTTGTAGTGTGGGGCTGGAGCAATAGCACAGCGGTAGGGCTTTTGCCTTGCACTCGGCCCACCTGGGTTCGATTCCCAGCATCCTATATGGTCCCCCAGCATGCCAGGAGTAATTCCTGAGTGCGGAGCCAGGAGTAACCCCTAAGCATCGCTGGATATGATCCCCCCAAAAAGCAAAAAATATTTGTAGTGTACTCTATATTCACCCAACTCCTATCTACTTTTACATCTGTCTATGTTAATTATCACCTCCTCCATGAGGGCTTGACCACATCTGATCACCTATGTGAATCTTTCTTACTAGGAAAAAAATCCTTGGTCTACCCAGAGTTCATGTTTCATTAATGAAAAATTCATGATGCATTTCACATTGCTATGAGGTAGGTCAGTTGATCAAGGACTTAAAGGGAGAACACAGGCTATAAATTCCCACCATGTGAATTGTCTGTGAGAATTAGCTTCCAGTTCTGGGGACAAGACTCATGGGAAAATTAAGTACTGGGCCAAAAGAGAGAGTGACCAAGAGTGGCCGAGCCACTCTTAACCTAAAAATTGACCTTCAGTGAAGTTCAGGAAATGTTAGATGTTCCACCAGATGTTCTTTGGACTTTAACTTGTGTTCTGTCTGTTCAATGAGTGCCATTCAGACTTCAATTCTGTTTTTTGTCATTTCAGAATGAGGCTGGGAGCAAATTGTCTGCCTTTTATGAAGAACAGTCCAAGATTGCTAAAACTTTTCCACTACAAGATATTACCGATCCCAAAGTCAAGCTTCAGTTGCAGGCCCTTCAACAGAGTGGGTCATCAGCACTCTCAGAAGAAAAGCTCAAACTTGTATGTGACTACTTTAGCACTGATCATGGGGGTTGAAGTGTATGGGGAATATTAATCATTATCATCTACTATGAATGTTTTCTTTATCTGCAAAGAGAGTAATGTTGATATTAGGAGACAGCTCTGTTTTCAGGTAGAGTGACCATCTCATTTGTCCTTCAACTAGAGTCCTTTTGAGAGTGAAAGAAGACATGGGTAATAATTATGTTAGAACATAGAATAAAACTGGGATTGCCTGGATACTGTTTATATCCATACAGAGGTCACCTTCCTGAGGACCGGCAGTTTGAAGTACATACTAAATCTATGCCAGTAGTTCTCAACAGGAGATAATTTTTTCTCCCAGGAGCATTTAACAATTTATAGAGATTATTTTGATTGTCACAAATGTGCGTGTGTTTCGTTGGCATCTAGTGGATAGGGATACTGCTAAAAATTGTAAAATTCACCAACAGTGCCCAACAATAGAGAAATATGTGGTCCAACATATCTAAAATTCCAAGATTAGAAAGCCCTGGATATAATATTATCCTTTTTTCTTTTGTTCTCGACCCTGCACAGCAGCTCCCTTTACAAAGTGGCCACCATCTCAGTTCAACACAATTTAGATGGTGCTTTACTCTTTTCAAGACATAAATTCTCTCTGTGGGTCCTCTGATAGAAAGATGTTTCTTTCTTTAAGCATAAAGTTTTATTTCCACTTTGGTCTGCCTTCTCGGATCAATTTGTTTATATTACTGTCACTGTCACTGTCATCCCATTGCTCATCGATTTGCTCAAGCGGGCACCAGTAATGTCTCTCATTGTGAGACTTACATGTCATTAAATAAATAAATATGGCTACTTTTGAAAACCTGGCTGAGTATTTTTCTAAGGTAAACATTTTCTTTGTTTTTACTTTTTAAATTGTGGATATTGTCTTTTGAAATTTTTATGAAGAGTCATGATTTACAAAGTAGTCATGATTTACAAAGTAACTGATAGTTGTGTTTTAGGCATACATAATTCAACACCAATCCCTTCACCAGTGTTCCCAGATTCCCTCACCATCGCAACCCCCACTCCACCCCCACCTGTCAACTTGACAGGCACAACACAAAGTTTCAGTGGTTTCAGCTATGATCACTTGTTTTCAGTTCTGTTAAATCTGTGTTTGGGGTATATGGCTCTACCCCTCATTCATATCATTGATATCACTGAAGCCCTGATGTATGTTAATAGGATAAACATTTTCTCTTTGTCAATTTCCTCTCCGTGCTGCCTTTGAGTCCTCTACCAAGTTCTAGCTGTTGACTTCATTTGTCATCATCCTTGAGTAGCATATAGAATTCTGAGTGGGTCCTGCTCTACATGGAAGTCAACGGGCAAAAGAAATTTGCACACCACGTTTCACACGCGCTAAAATCCTTTAGGACTAAGTTTGTGTTTTTCTGCTTGCTCTGGGGGTTTTGACAATCATTTTTGGCTCATTTCAATGAAGTTTCCAAATCTCTTTCACCCAACTTGCTCTAAAATGGCATCTTTTCAAAGTTTACTCTAAAGTAGTTTGTCCAAATGCCTAAATCTGCTGCTATTAAAATAAAATCTCCTGGGTCTGGAGAGATAGTTCAGTGGGCTGAGTGCATGCAAAGGATGATTTGTATGTGGGTGGCCTGGCTTAGATCCCAGGTACTCCATGGTTCTCCAAGCTCTGCGGCAGGAACACCTGAGCACTGAACCAGGAGTAGCCTCTGCGCACCACTGGATGTTACCAAATAATCAAAGTAAAGAACAAAATAACATCTTTTATCTCATCTTTCTCAACCAGGAGCTAGCAAATTTTTTCTGTCAAAGGAAAAATAATCAGCATCTATTTAGGTTGTGTGTGCCATATTGTCCCTGTCACAGTGAGTTAAGTCTGCTGTTGCAGTAGGAAAGAAGCCATAACTAATACATAAATGAATGGGTGGCAGTGTGCCAATAAAACTTAATAAAATCAGCAGTAGATAGGATTTGTTCTGCAGATCACAGTTTACAGACCCTACTGTAACCCATTAAAGTATTTTTATCTAAAATATTTGCCTATTTAACATCAAAGTCTTTCTGAGTTTCTTGCCCTCTGAAACTTTGTGTTCTAATATGTATCTATAAAAAGAAAAATCCATGATAAGAACAAAGATAAAACCATATGGTGCATATTTTCTTACTAGTTCATATTTATTATTCTGCATTCCTTGGGCCAATTATTCAAGTATTTATTATTCTACTTTATCTTGACCATTCCATGATTCCTCATCTTTTTCACAAAGACCATGGAAAACTTTGTCCATTGCTCTGTTAACATCTAGACATCCTGGTCTAGCCCAGGTGAAACCTGGATATTGCATTTAGGAAAATATTTAAGACCTTTTTTGTTTTTTTGGAACACAACTGGAGGTGCTCAGGCCTTACTCCTGGGTCTTTGCTTGGGGGTCATTCCTGGAAGTGCTTGTGAAACCATAAGTAATGTTGGGAGTCAAACTGGGGGTGACTGTGCAAGACAAGCACCTAAACCCCTGTATTATATCTCCAACACCTGGACATTGCATTTTAAAAGATTTTCAGAACAATCTAATGTGAAGGCTGAATTCAAAATACTGACATACAAGTAAGAACTTTAAGTGGAATAGGAGGGACTCAAGGATGCCTGAATTCAATTGCAAGGAAGTAAGGGAGATTCAAAAGAAGAAATAGAAAGAGACTATGAGGCGTTTTGTATCATGGTAAAGAACTTGGATTTCCTTTGGACTATGGAATCTTTTGGATGTTTTAGCATGAGTCAGTCGTATTTCATGTTTGAAAAAAAATGACTCTTGTAACAGAATGAAAAAAGGAAGAGAGAAATAGAAGGGATAATGGGGCCTTTAATTCAGTGCTTCTAAAACTATCAATTAGGAGAGAATGAGTCCTTGCTTGCTTTCTTCCTTCATTGCTTTCTTCCTTCTATTTCTTATCTCAAGTCCTGAACTTATCACCGAACTGAAACAAACCATTTGCTGACTTGCTCTGGTCTATGGACCATAATTTTGCTTTGTACTGCTACTTTTATGCTCTTTCACCTACAGGGTAAGGTTTAAACTCTTTAGTGTGACAGTAGAAGGTCCCTTATAATCAGACCTTTGCTTACTTTCCCATTCTCATCTTCACTTTCCTCAATCAACAGTACTAGGGTTTCCTTAACAGTACTAGGACACTCCAGAAAAGGACGTGTCTTTTCTAATCTCCTCAGATCTTTACCTATTCTCTATGTGGCCAGCAGAGAATTAGTTTTCTTATAATACCCATATCCATGTCCCCTACTCATTGAAGTCATTCGAGAATCTTTAAGTTCTTAAATTATTCATTACCTTCCCACATCATTTCTTGATGACTTATAGCATCTGTCACTCTGTTATATAATTATTTATTGCAAGGATGTCTCACTGTCACATGACTGTGGGGTCCTTGAGAACCAGTGACTTGCTCATGTCACAACTGTCTTAGTATTGAACTTAGTTGATGTCCAATACATGTGCTCAGAATGCATACTGAATGAAACAACAGCTGCACCTCTCTGTGTATGTATAGATGAGAAATATTCTTGGGATTTAGGGAGGTTAAGATCTTTCAATAATTGCATTATATATATTTAATTCTCTGTGATAGCTGATAGTGGAGAAACATAACTATGGTGTTCCTATATTACTACATAAAGGAAGAGGTGAACTTCTGAATCTTAACTTATTAAAAATAACCTGTCTAAAGGCACATATTTATATTAGCATTCTATCTAGAGTATTTTCCTTTCTAACAGTGTATTATCTTTAATCTGCAGTTAAATACAATTCTAAACAATATGAGCACCATCTACAGCACTGGAAAAGTTTGCAGGCCAAATAATACCAACGATTGTTTGTTACTTGAACCAGGTAGGCTGCTAATTTTGAGCAGTGATTATGAAATTTACTTTCATCTGTCAAGTTCTACAACTGAATGTAGTATTGGATGATAATCCAAATGTGAGAAGATCTTGCATATATGTTTTACGTGCATGCCCTTTCAACTTAAAAATTATTATAGATTCTGTGACATTCAAATGGTTTAATTAAATTAGTACTTTAAGTATATCAATGGTTTCTTTTCTTTGCAGCAATATTCTGGAGCTATAATAAATTCAAATGAACCATTCCAATTCAAAACAAAAAATTATTGAATTGGAATGGTTTATTAAATAATTTCATGACCTTCATTTCTGCCCGTCTGACTTTTAGTTCTTTAAAGTTCATATCATGGACCACAAATAAAAATCTCACAAATGCATTTTTATATTTCTTGGGGTGATAACAGGTTTGGATGGAATAATGGCAGATAGCAACGACTATAATGAAAGGCTGTGGGCCTGGGAAGGCTGGAGGTCTGTGGTTGGCAAGCAAATGAGGCCATTATATCAAGAGTATGTGGACCTGAAAAATGAGATGGCAAGAGCCAACAGTAAGTGTTCTGATCTGTAGAGGTTCTAAAGCTTTATAAGAGCTATTTCTCATACATTGCCAAGTCAACCCTTTGATATAAAGTTGACTAAATTATTGATTATCTAAAGAACAATCAGGTTATTTGTCTCCAAGATGAAACTTGGAGTAAATAAAGAAACTTGAAGGAATAAATAAAGATGCATTTATACTCTACAGGTTAAAAAAAACCTAAAGGTAAGTCTTAGCTACAGTCTCAAACAAATTACTTGTCTGGAAAGATCATGGGATCCTGAGTCTTGGAATTTATGAGGCATTCTACTTCTCAGACACAGTGGGAGACAGAGACAGTGTCTTTTCCTAAACTTCTGACAAGTCACAGCTCATTGTCAAAGGTTATTTATGTATTTACCTCACACAAATAATCTCAGCGTTGAAGTAAAAAATGAGAATTTTAAAAGTACAGTTAATTTGGTTCAGAAATCCATTATTTTCTGCAATTGTAATTATAACTCAAAAATATTTAGTCATAAAAACCTTAGCAGGGAACAGAATTTTATTATCTTTTGACTTATTCTCCAGACTTAATAATGAGGTAAATCTATGACCTGAGGAATAACTTTATGCTTTACTCATTCACTACCTCCTGGATAGTATAAGGAAATTCTTTTTACATATGTTGTTTCCAAATGTGTTTCAACATAACTCCAATTTATATTTTCAATCTCTGTGTAAGTTGAAAACAGCTCAGTCCCATGTCTGTTCCTCCAAATGTATATATTCGTGTTCTTTACAATCATGTTGTGCTAATGCACCTATAAAAATTAAAATTAAATTTTTTGCCAAAAATACATCAGCAAATTTTCCTAGCTAATATTCTAATATGAATTCACATTTCCTTATAAGATGCTAGTGAAACACACAGAGGTGTGTTGGGTATACATATACAAACAAACATGTTGTGGCAATGTCTAAAATGAGCTGGGTTAGATTTGAATTAATAAGATATTGAACAAAAAGAGAACTACAATTAGAAATAAAACCACCAGAGATAGAATTGCATATTTGAAAGATTAAAATGTAAACTGAACTGTGAAGAGAAATAGAGACCCAGGTTTAGGACAGTAGGAATGTGAACTTGGTTGACTTATTTAACCATCTAAGAACAGGATGCTAATATGCACAATGGGGATTATAATAAAGTCAGCATTGTAGAGTTTTTGTGCTTGTTTGATGCTTACGTGCTTTTTAGATGCATTAAATAATGCATTTAAATTCTCAGCACGGACCAAGTGTTTAGCAGAGGTTAGTTGTGTTACTACACCTTTGCACTCCTTTGAGTTGCTGTTGGGGATGACAAATCAGAATCTTTGGATCCCGCTCCTCCCCAACCAAGTCTAATCTGAGTGCATGGTTTTTTTTATATCTTTCCCTTATGTTCTTTTTCCTTTTGAAAAACAGATTACATGGACTATGGGGATTACTGGAGAGCAGATTATGAAGCAGAGGGAGCAACTGGCATTGAGTACAGCCGTGACAAGTTGATTGAGGATGTGGAACGGACTTTTACAGAGGTAACTAGGGAACTCTAGGCAGAGAATGATTTAGGACAGTGCACAGAAAGAAGAGATAGTAATTAAAGGCACTTTTATTTGTTCTTCACACACTGGCCAGGCATTTCCATGTCTCATGGTTTTGAAATATTAGAACTTGAAAAGATCTTACAAGAGAAAACAGACTTCATTTTTTTTTCTTTTCTTCCATTCTATTTATTCTTTGTTCTTTTTTTGCTTTTTGGGTCACTCTGGAAATGCACAGGGGTTACTCCTGGCTCTGCACTCAGGAATTACTCCTGGCAGTGCTCGTGGGACCATATGGGATGCTGGGAATCAAACCCGGGTCAGCCACGTGCAAGGCAAACACCCAACGTGCTGTGCTATTGTTCCAGCCCCAATAAACAGACATCTTATACAACCGACCAGAACTGCTCTATTTCCCTTCCAGCCACTACTCAAACATTACCAATAATAAGATTATAAAATGCAAAAAGGATTGCAGAAAGGAACGCATAAAGAAATTGCTCTTGGGGCTGGAGCAAGAACACAGCAAGTAGGGCGTTTGCCTTGCACATGGCCGACCCAGGTTCGATTCCCACCGTCCCATATGGTCCTCTGAGCACCACCAGGGGTGATTCCTAAGTGCAGAGTCAGGAGTAACCCCTGTGCATTGCCAGGTGTGAACCAAAAAGAAGAAAAAAAAAAAGAAATTGCTCTTTAGATTATAGTGTTCTAAATCGAAGAAAGGAATGATGGTCCTTTAGATTATAAGAAGGTATGAATGGTCATTGCACGCTAACTAGGGCTGGCACTGCCTTCTTTTGTTAGCAGAGATGTGTAGTCTTTGCTTCCTTCCTCAGGACACTATTATTTCCTTAGCCTTTCTAAAGAAGACTTTATAAGACAGGAAGGGTCCTGTGAGATGTGCCCCTTTGATACTTATCAATTTATTCCTTTTCCTTCATTTTGACCTTCATTTTCCTTTATTCTTTACCTAGAACTGGGGTGCAATTGACTACAAAGTGGACATAAGTAAACTTTGAAATTGTAGTGGATATGTTTAATATGAGATAGTGGTGATGGTGGTTGTCCAACAATGCCCATGTACTAAAACTTAATTATAAAATATACACTTTAAGATGGGTAAATTTATGATATTAATAGCACTCCACTTTAACAACAGAGGAGCTAGGTAAAATCTTACAATGAAATTTATATTGCATCTATTTTTATTTTAGAACATGTGCTCCTCCAGAAATGCTGATTATTTTATGTAGTGAAGCTAGTTATTATCAGTATCTAGGCAGTAGAAATTATTTCAAATTCTCAAGAATATTTTCTAAAAGAAAGGTCAATTTAGGGAAATTCCACTTTTCTACAGGGGCCCTTCTTTTAGGTGTTGGGCATTAGAAATTGTGATTGGTCTGTAATTTTCTTCCTGTACTTTTCAGATTAAACCATTATATGAACATCTTCATGCCTATGTGAGGGCAAAACTGGCGAAGACCTATCCTCAGATCAACCCAACTGGATGCCTGCCTGCTCATATGCTTGGTGAGAAACTCCAGGAACTCTTTGTGACCTTCGCTTTTTGCTATTTATACCAAAGAAGTTGTTTTGGGGAGGGACACCTAACATACAACCTTTGAAAAATTCTGTGAATAAAGCTAGTAACAATAAAAATTGCATTTAAAGGTAACTTAACAGAAAAGCCATTCTAAATCATTATTTAATGTTTTATTCTATACATAGAGAGTAATTATATTGGTCACAATACAAAGAAAAGAGGTTCTCTAAGACAGAAATGTTCAAATAAGTGTGGAAATGGAAAAATAATCTTTGCTATTCAAATTGATTGACTAAGCTTGTTTGGTGGAGTTTAGGATTTTTGTGTCAGAGGAAAGAGGCTTTGTAGGCTAGACATAGTTGGGGGTAAGAGAAAAACATTTCAGAATTAAGATACAGATTAAATTGAAACTTCATAATGCCATTGTAAATGGCACAAATTATTTTTGCTGAAAAGTACTTTGTTTGGAATCATGGGTAATGAATGAAGTATTTGTCATTAAGGAAGAAGCTCAGCATAGGAGACTCGATCTCTCAAAAACTTCAGACCCTGTCACAGAGCCTTTGTAGACCACACAAGACCTGGGACCTTTCATTGAACCTCCTAATACCCTTCCAGAGTTCCTTCCTCCTTCGCTGAATCTGAGGCCAAATAAAATATACATGCTTGAAAGTTCATGTCATGCACACACAGCATTCCGAACAAAGTCAAACTAAGTTGCTGGTAGCTGATCTCTAGTAAAACCTCTCAGCAGGAAAGGAGATGGACAAAGGATTTGTAGGAATCTAGATCCGCGTGCTTGTTTATTGTCTCTGACCCTGAAATCCAGTTTCATATTTTTTGACATGTTTGAAAAAATAACTATTTATTTAAGTGTATCGCTATAGTAGTAAAAGTGGAACTCAAATGCTAGTTTGTAGAAATCCCTAAATGAGGACCCTGTAAGATCTCTCTAGAAACCAATAGCTTAAGTCTCTCTAGAATCCAACAAGCTTAAATTACTAATAATTTAAGTTATTTTGTCCCATGACTGGTGGATTTTATAAATATGTTTTGATATTTATATATAGTAGCTATGATGGGCTGGAGCAATAGCACAGCAGTAGGGAATTCGCCTTTCACGAGGCTGATCTGTGTTCCATTCCTCCACCCCTCTCGGAGAGCCTGGCAAGCTACCCGTGGCATATTGGATGTGCCAAAAAAACAGTAACAATAAGTCTCACAATGAGATATGTTACTGGTGCCCGTTTGAACAAATCGATGAGCAGCAGGATGACAGTGACAGTAGCTATGATGTTCTATGTATGTAACAATTATATATTTCAATTATAATTTGAAATGAAAGAAATTGGCATATTTCCCTAACAAGTTTTGCCTAACCATATATTGCCTATACTTATAAGAGATAGGAAAAAATAAGGGAGTTTAAAATAAGAGAAAAAAATTAAAATAAGTGGAGAGAAAAGAACCAGTGAGATAGCATAGGGGTGTGGGTGCCTTCTTTGCATGTGTGTGACCTGGGTGTGATCCCCAGCACCACATTGTCCCCTGAACATTGCTAGCTGTAACCCTGCAGAGGCCCCAGAGCACTACTGGGGTGGTCCTGGTGGTTACTAGAATCTTAGGGCCACAACAGCACTATGGATTCTGACCCTGGAACTGAACCGCTGGTCCGTTTTATCAAGTACTACCAGGATCCCCAGATCCCCCAAGCACCACTTAGGAAGCTCCTTCATTTCCCCAAAGAAGAAAGAGGAGAAAAGGAACTTGTGAAAATGAACAGAAACTGAGGTTAAATCTATATTATGTGACCTATGGCAATTCTACTTTATATACTATGTAAAATCAGATCTATAGTTCTATTCTTTTTCATTTATTGATGAAATTTTTTTTTAAATAGGTGATATGTGGGGTAGATTTTGGACAAACCTGTACCGCTTCACAGTTCCCTATGGACACAAACCAAACATAGATGTTACAGACGCAATGGTGAATCAGGTAGGGAAGAATAGTCCCTGAAAATTGAGTCAAAGTCATACATTTTATTTATTCTTGTGCTATCTTACTTGTTACAGTTTATATTTTGCATATAAAACCATGTAAATAAAAATATTCAAGCTACCTTAGATCTAGTTCTATGTAGCTCTATTTTCAATAGTACAGAGGGCAGGATGTTTGCCTTGTATGTGTGTGGCCAACCTGAGTTTGATTCCTGGCACCCAATATGGTCCCCAAGCCTGCCAGAAGTGAGCTCTGAGCATCATCACGTGTGGTCCTAAATCAAAAAAATCCAATGTCATACTTATTTATATCAATATAAGCCATTAAATATCAATAATTTATTTTTAATTAAATAAATTTGCTATTGAAACATTTTTTAAAGAAAATTAGTCTCCTGCTTTATACCACCAAGTATGACATAATAGAAAAACTAGACAACTGTTCTTTGGGATGAATGGGAATTTTTCTGTGTCAATAAGTGATTTTAAGAAAGTGTTTATTAATTCTACAAACTTATATATAGTTTTTCCTGATGTGAACGTTATCTCCAAAGAAATCTTGGCTAGCTCCCAGAAGAGTAAGATGGATGTTAGACATCTATTACTACCCCTCTCCAATTTCAGAACATTCTGAGATTCATATTCCAATATCTTTATGAAACCAAGATTCAACTACCCTTTGACTGATAAAAGTATGTCCAGTCCTTTTTGGTTCCTAGCATCCACAATTTTATCGTTTCTGTCTTGCACTGAGCCGAGCACCAGGGCCCAACCCCTTGAAGGAGCTCAATGAATGATTTTTGGCATGGTTTTAATATGTTTTGGCCAAGAGAAATATATTGTCATTCATGTTTACTTTTGGACTGTTAAGAAAAAAGACAGACCGCTTAAAAATGTTACAAGAATAAAGACAAATGGTTTTAGCTGTATCTCAGTAATAGACTGCATGCTTTGCATACATGAAGCCCTGCATCCTATCCCTGCATCAAAAAAATAAAAAGCATGGTATATAAGCACACTTAGTCTATTTTTAATATTGTGATATATTTCTTCATTAAGTTTCTAGTGTGTATGTGCTTTATTATACTTTTCTATGTATAAGAGAAATATTTTTATCAATATAAGTGTATTTGTATTTTCCATTCACAAATATAATTTTGCTGTTCTGCTGGTTGCTTCACTTTTCTACCCTAATTTAAAATTGTTTCAAATAGAAGTGGAATCCTTTAACTGATTTTCTGAGAACTTCCTAATTCCCCGGAGATAGAATTACTGAGATAAAGAATATAAACTCTTTGAAAGCTGTCTGCACATGTCACCGAATTTCCTTCCTGAAAGATGAGACCTATGTACATAACCAATGGAAAGAAGTCTGCTGCTATTATTTTAATGCGACAACGGAATATCGTTCATTTTGCTTCAGGGCTGGGATGCAGACAGGATCTTCAAGGAAGCCGAGAAATTCTTTGTGTCTGTTGGCCTTCCCAATATGACTGACGGATTCTGGAAGAACTCTATGCTAACTGAGCCCAACGATGGCCGGAAAGTGGTGTGCCACCCCACAGCGTGGGATATGGGAAAGAACGACTACAGGTACTGGAGCTGATACCCAGTTGCTTCTGAAACTGGGAGGCAGTCGATGCAGGGTTGAGGATGAATTTGGACTTCTCTGCCTCGCTATTCACGAATCCTGAAATCCCGAAATCCCATTAATCACTGATTTCTCGGGCGGGCTCAATAACCTCTCATTCCGTCCTTTCCCTGAGATCTTAGCAGTCCATCTCGACTCGGCCCTCCTAACGATGTTGCAGTGGGGGCTCTTCAGGGTCAAGGGAATGAGATCCAGCTTGTTACTGGATTTTGCATATAAATACACCATGGGGAGCTTGCAAGGCTCTCCCATGTGGGCAGGAAACTCTCAGAAGATTGCCAGTTTCTCCCAGAGGGAAAAGTAGGCTAAAGATATCACGCTTCTGAGAGCTTGCTTTTAAGTCTCTCTCTGGATGTTGGCCGTTGATGGGATTACACACACCTGGGTTCCTCTGCCAGTACCTTCATGCATGAGGCCTGTCTGAACGTGTGGAGAGGGGCCTCCAGCATGGCTGTAGCTAGGTTCTAGTGGTCTTTGGCCGCCAGGAGCTCTGCTCAAGGTCTGGAGGGAATCTGGAGCCCATCCCCTCCGAGGGGCCCCAGGGAAGGCAGCCAGGCGTGTGGGCAAGAGACTCTCTGCTATTATTCAGAATAAATAAATTAACTGCCTCTGATTGAAGACTAAGTCCATGAGAGCATATCTGGGCTTTCCCAGCAGCTCCTAAATTGAACCTTTAGACAGTCAGCCTCATTTGAAATAATTGTCATTTGAGACACTTATATATGATGTGGCTAAGAAAGGATTGGTGTTAAAAATGATGGAAAATGAATGTGTGAATTGGGCATTGCTCTTTCCACTTCGTGTTTTCCTCCGATGAGTGAAACAGAATAGGTGAATAAATGTGGGGTAGGGGATAAAAGAGAGAAGTACACCGTAAGGAGAAACATGGAGAATATTCTACGGGGAATCAGAAGAGAACTGGACACAACTAGACTTGGGGCTGGGATCTGACAGGGTGATGTTTGAATTAGGATTGACAGAGACTAGACAGACTGAGCTAGGAGGCCAGCAGGCTGAGAGAGGCAGCGTTGTATACCAGAGTCAACAAGTTAGATTAGAAGAAAGAGCATGCGAGAAAGGCATGCATGATGTGACAGGAAAAAAAAACATAGAATTTCAAAGTCCAGGTATGTCAGTTAAGAACCAGACAGCCTTGGGAATGGTATTTAACTTGCTTTGATTTCAGTTTCCTTATCTCTAAAGTGCAGTGGTCACACCTAGGTTGAATGTTTGTGGGTGTCTTAGGTTGGTCCTCTAACTTAAGATGGATGAAGAGGCACGAAGGAAGCAAGTTGGGACAGAGAAAACTGTTAATAAGGATGTGATCTCAGCCCAATATCCTGGGACTCTGGAACATGGTCTGTGCTACAGAGTTGGTCACACTTTGAGACAAAGGGACTAGCCTTTTGTACCTGCACCTATACTAGTGAGTCGTTGGCTATGAAGAGCCTCCGAATGTATGAAGATCTAACCTGCCTGAGTTATCTCATATTTGGCCAAAGACCAGGAAGGAAGCAGCACGTATCAGTCTTTAACCGCCATGAATCAGGAAACTAGGAGATTGTTGGGTCTCTCTGTTTGGGAAAGTGGGTGTGGGTAGGGATCCATGCATGTACTCTATAGAACAGGAATTGATAATCCTTTTCTGCAAAGGACCACATAGTGAATAAATCTCTGTCTCAACCACTCAGCTCTTCTTTGTGGCACAAAAACACCCTCATAGGTAATGCATAAAGAAATGACCATGAGTCTATTCCAATCAAGTATATTTTCTTAAATAAAAACATGTAGTAAGTCACAACATATTTTACTGATTCCTAGAGTGCTACAGTGAGGGTTAAAAGTGAATAAGCGTATGTAGGTGTCCTAACATGGCATCTTCCATACATAGTTCACATAAATCATAGCTATTCTTATTATTTCAAAAGAGAATAGATAAAAACAAAGTTAGAAAAGCAGGACATATTGGATTGTAAAAAGGAAGCTTTTTACTTTTTTACTTTTTTTTTGCTTTTTGGGTCACACCCAGCGATGCTCAGGGGTCACTCCTGGCTCTGCACTCAGGAATTACCCATGGCCGTGCTCAGGGGACCACATGGGATGCTGGGAACCCAGGTTGGCCGCGTGCAAGGCAAATGCCCTACCTGCTGTGCTATCACTCCAGCCCTGGAAGCTTTTTTTCTTGAGGGTGAACAAGGAGTAATTATCAGGGGGGACTGACCTGATCAGAATGATAGGAAAATTAATTCAGAAACCTACCAAAATATATCTAAACCTCATGGAATGAAACTTCTTTCAACAAGTGACCAGTACAACCACCTATCGGACAGATGTAGTCCTTTCTCATAGCAGTGTTATTCTAGGTTCACAAGTTGTGTTTGAAATGCTATTTTTTCACTGACTTCTATATTGTCAACCTCTTTGGGGCTCCTTTGACTTCTCTCTTCATCCCCTCTGAATCATCTACCACTCTCCACACTTTAGGCACAAGGATCTCATAAGACAAATCCTCTTTTCTTATCATTTCTGCCCTAGATTTATGAACCATTATATCCACTCCATAAATTCTATGTGAATGATTCCCAAATCAGCAATCTACGGAAGCTTGTACTACTATTTCTCAGTCTTCACTACACGAACTGCTTTCAGTGTCCAGAATTCCACATGCATTTTCATGTATTTCCCACTAAATATTTCCAGGAACTTCAACTATTTGTCTCTTCTTGTTAGCTGTCAAACTCCTGTACGTCAACCAAGGTCCAGCTTGCTTATTGAATACTCAGTTATGCCCTTTTAGGTGCTTCTTCTGTGTCTGCATTCACTCATTGTTATGCGCAGTCATGTCTACCGACCCCTTATAGAATCTCAGAGCTTTTGTAGTATAAGACTCACGTCACCATTAGTCTGTGAGTAGGGTTCAGCCCTACCCATTACTTTCTGTTGAACACCTATACAATGTCTAGTACAGAAAAGGTAGGTACTTAAGGTTCATTTGTGGAAAAATATTGGAAAGATGATACATGTTAACAGAATCATATATAATTCTACTGTGTTAATTGCACAGAATCTAATGATATTGATTTCAATGTTGCTTTTTTGCAGGATCAAGATGTGCACAAAGGTGACAATGGATGACTTCCTGACAGCCCATCATGAGATGGGGCATATTCAGTATGACATGGCATATTCCATACAACCCTTCCTGCTAAGAAATGGAGCTAATGAAGGATTCCATGAGGCTGTGGGAGAGATCATGTCACTTTCCGCAGCAACCCCTAGCCACTTGAAAGCTATTGGTCTTCTGCCACAGGATTTTGTTGAAGACCAAGGTTTGTTTTCGGAATTCTTTAGTTTTGTATGGGCAACGGTGTCTATTTTTAGGTGTAAGATGTATTTATTTTTTCCATGTAAAGTATGGGATCTTTATGGGAACTGGCAATCATAACTGGTAAAAAATTTAAGTATTTATCTCCATATACTTACATGTGATTTTGTGTCTTTGAAAATAGCATAAGAAAGGTAACAGTGGATGGTTTGAGGAATCTGAAAAAACATCTAACAGATGCTTAAACAGGTTCACAGAATGGAAAAAAGCCACTGAAGATCTTCAATTAATTCGTGGCAGGGTTCTGAGTAGATCCCTTTCTTTAGTTGCAATAAAATCTTCCCAAATTGTTAGAGGTTAGATTTTAAAAAACACACTTTGCAGGGCCTGAACAATAGTACAGCAGGTAGGGCATTTGCCTTTCATGAAGTGGACCTGGATTTGATCTCCGGCACCCCATATAGTCCCCCAAGCCCACCAGGACTGATTCCTGAGGTCAAAACCACTAATAATCACAGAGCATAGCTAGGAGTGGTTCAAAAAATGAAAAATAAAACACTTTTCAGATATGCAAACTGAAGACGAGAGAATGTAACTATCTCAAGGTCAGAAGAGCAAATTGACAGTCAGAACTTGAGTCTTAACCCAAAGCTTTCTCCATAATAGGCAAATTCAAGTGCAACTTGAAATTTTGGAATCCTTAGAGAATAGACACTGGAATATCAATATAGGAAGGGACTAAACCATTTTGTTCATGCTTCTGAAGCATGAATTTGTAACTAATACCCTGCAAGAGCTACACTGTCTTTCAACATCTGGCAAACTGTTTCCCTTTGGATGGTTTAGACTTGATGGAACATATAACCACACCTGCATCATAATTTTGAAACATAACTCATCAAATAAATTAACAGTGACTTGTTTTATCTCTTGAAATATTCTCTGACAGAAGACAGATATGGTTGAATCATGGTGACAGTACTAAAACGAGTTAAATCACTAGTTTTAAAAACTATATATCCCGTTGTTTATACCCTTGCTCCGTGAATGATGTTCAACAACCAAAATTTATTTATTTCTTCTCTCTCATTCCTCCTGTTCTCTCTTTGGTTTTTCTCCCCCCAAAATTTTATTGATTACATACTATGTACAGGGAATTTTTTAAAGATACTAGAGTGCTCAAAAAGAGAGTGGAAAACTATCCCCTGCTTAGATTTCAGGGAGCTCTATTTATAGACTAGATATTTGTAGACTAGAGATCAGCTCTCCTGACTATTACATCACCAATAAAGGTGAATGAAATAGCCTAATTTAACATTTTTCATTGCCCTTAAGAAAGATGTCCCTGCATTTACAGTACATTTTACTTCTGATTAGCCAGTAATTGATTTCCTCTAGGGAAATGCTCTTTTGTTTTTCTCCCTCTAATTTACCGGCTTTGGGCCACATCTGTTTGAAATATGTTCATTTAGCAAAGACTTACTCAAAACAGCTGCTGGGCTAGACATAGTCATGAATGAGACATTAACAATTACTGCCTTCATGGAGCTTATGAGGATTAACAGTATGAATACAAAGAAGGACCCCTAAATAGATCTGATAAGAGGGGTTTAAAGAAGACAGTTGAAACTATTGGGAAAAATGAGTGTGGGGGTTACTTGTAGATTTATTTTACCTATTCAGTCCAGTGCTTGACCCTACTCCTTTAACTGAAAATAAATGAATGTATACTTTTTATTTTATCCACTGCCAATATTTCTCATACAATCACCCCTATAATATCTTTGTTTTAGTGTGGGGGGAAGGGTACTCTCCTGGTGATTCTCAGGAACCAGGAAGTGTTTGAACGTGAGGGCCTAACGAGTCAGCGCTGCTCCAGATGTGCAAGCTGAGGATTATTGGGACCACCCCAGTGAACCTTGATGCTAGGGAGAACCATTTGGTGCCAGGGTTTGAACTGGGATCAATTACATGCCAACCATGTGCCCTAACCCCTGTATAATGTCTCTGACCCACAGTAAGTGTATCTTAAGGAATAATATCCTGATACTAGGAAATTACCAACAACAGAACATTCATTGTCATTCTCATCTTTCTCTTTTCCTTTCAGAAACGGAAATAAACTTCCTACTCAAACAAGCACTTACAATTGTTGGAACTCTACCATTTACTTTCATGTTAGAACAGTGGAGATGGAAGGTCTTCAGGGGTGAAATTCCCAAAGACCAGTGGACAAAAAAGTGGTGGGAGATGAAGTAAGTCAATAAATATGAAATTGGTAAAGTGTTTTCTCATGAACTTGATGTTTACTTTAAAGCTTTTGGATGACCTGTGCACACATGTGCATATGTACACCCAGAGAAATATGAGGGGGGATTTGACTTAGCCTTGAAGAGCATTTAATATTTTTACAAAATTGTGCAATTTTCTATTTTTAAGATTACATATATGGTGCCACAGAGAAATGATAAGGGCTTTTACTATGTACTTTTGATGATGCAATGCTCTTTATTAGATTAGTGTTTTGAAGATACACTCTCTGAACTTAAATAGTAAGAGATGACTACTATGAATTTATCATTGGGTGATGGTAAACTAGACTAACCAAACCCAATCTTCTTTTTTTCCTCAAAGGCGAGAAATAGTTGGGGTGTTTGAACCTGTTCCCCATGATGAAACATACTGTGACCCTGCATCTCTGTTCCATGTTGCTAATGATTACTCGTTCATCCGGTAAATAACAATTTTTCTCGCTATTAAATTGTAAAAATTCAGTTGTATTAATGGCAAAGAAATAAGGCTGTATGAAGAAATGACTATTAATCCTCTAGCTCCATCTGCCTCCCCTCCTCCACCTCAAGATAGATTATTGGTTTTAATTAAGTTGAACTCAACAAAATTTATTAGTTTAAATTAAAAACTTGTGTGATATCTTTTACTTAAACTTCAAAGAACTAAGAGTAACCTTGGATAAAAAAATTGTTGATATTCTCATTAACATTAGAGTACCGAGTTATTTGAACAGGCAGATTTAGCCTGAAGTCCCCAAATCTCATCTGTGTATCTGTTAACTCCAGATTTTGAAGTTATTTAGGGTTCATTTCTTTATTTGTAAGGTAGGAATCATACCTTACAAACCTTACATACATTTATTAAATTGTCATAGGATTTATATGAAACATTTATTTAAGGGATGCATGACTGTAGAATAATACACATGTGAGCTAACATTTATAAAATAGTGTTTCCTTTTTATCGTTGTTTGCATAAATGCAAGTAGGTTATGATGAATCCATATGGTTTATGTTTGGGTCTTTCTTGGACCTTTTTTGGGTCTTTCTGACTAACATCAGTTCAGTTACTTGGGCCTCAGAAAGTGAATATAATCTCAAATCTGTGATTCTATCATTGTCTGAACATTGTTTGAAATTTTGTACCTTTATCTCTTTTCCAGATATTACACAAGGACCATCTATCAATTCCAGTTTCAAGAAGCCCTTTGCAAACTAGCTAACCATAGTGGCCCCCTGCACAAATGTGATATCTCAAATTCTATAGCCGCTGGCAACAAGTTGCTGTAAGAAATGCTTCAAAATGCTCGCCCTTCCCTGTTAGCCAATATTCCTCATTACTGTGTTTAGGTTTGATCTGATTTCTTCATTCTAAAAAAATATAGCCTCAAAATGTCCTCAGTCACTACATTGTAGTCGAAGGCCATGTGGGGGAAGGGAGTTGCGGGCTGAATGAGGGCTAGAGACTGAGCACAGCGGCCACTCAACACCTTTATTGCAAACCACAACAGCTAATTAGAGAGAGAGAACAGAAGGGAATGCCTTGCCACAGTGGCAGGGTGGGGTGGGGGGGAGATGGGATTGGGGAGGGTGGGAGGGACACTGGGTTTACGGGTGGTGGAGAATGGGCACTGGGGAAGGGATGGGTTCCCGAACTTTGTATGAGGGAAGTATAAGCACAAAAGTGTATAAATCTGTAACTGTACCCTCACGGTGATTCTCTAATTAAAAATAAATAAATTTAAAAATTAAAAAAAAAGAAAAAGAATCAGAAAAAAAGTACTTGCTCTGAAAAAACAGTATTGACTCAAAATGAACAAGAATCTTAGAAGCTAAGATTCCTCCTATCAGAAGCAAGTCTGAAGTACTAAGCAGCATCTATAAAAATTGAAACAGTCTGAGAAACTACAAATAGCTGCCTCCTAGTCTAGAGATTTGAAAATCAAAATTCTTGGCTTATATTACTTAATAGCAGAAGTCCAAGAAATAGTATACTCTAAGAATTTCTATTTTCAAATCTCTAAGCTAGGAGGGACAATTCCTTATCAGTTCTTCTTATCAGTTCTTCTTCATGGATGGAGGGTAAATAGAAGATTATTACATGGATATGGAGATTAATTAGATAGATGGAAATACATAGAATCAGCAACTCAGAATGATGGAATAAACTCATACAAAATTTAAAAAAAAATGTCCTCAGTCACAAATTGAATTGTTTTGAGATCACGTAATTGAAGATACATCTTGTGTATACCACACACTTCCCTAGACCATGTGATGGATTGGCCATCTCCTCTTTCCATATTAAAGCTGCAAAGCTTCCTTTGTAGTGATTAGAAAGGAAGAAGAATTGGAGAATGAAGACATCTGTTTAAAATGCCTTGTTTGGGGCCAGAGCGATAGTACGTCGGGGCAGGGTGCTTGCCTTGCACAGGGCCTACTCAGGTTCAGTCTCCAGCATCCATCCCAGAAGGTCTCTCAAGCCCACTGGGAATGATTCCTGAGTGCAGAGTCAGGAGTAACCCCTAAGTATCTCTGGGTGTGACCCAGAAACCAAAATAGAAAAGCCTTGTTTTTATAGATAAATTTTATTTATACTTATCTGGAATAGATATACAGAGACACATTTTTATTTTTCACATCTAATTTAATGAAAAATTCAGATCAGAAGTACCAGGCAGGAAAAAAAGCAAAAACATCCTAAAGGTAAAGCAATTTAGAATGTTTATGGAAGCCCAGAGTAGTTGGTGAGTCATGTGCAAATGAAGGGTGCAGGAGGATGGAAAATGAGAGGTAGAGAGGAGTCAGATTCAATTAGTCTTTATACATCTGGGTGAGAGAATTAATGTGCCCCATATTCTTATCTGCATTGAGCAAACTTAGCCCACCCTCCCCGTTTTTTTTTTCATACAGTGATATGCTGCAGCTAGGAAAATCAGAGCCCTGGACCGAAGCATTGAAAAGGGTGGTAGGATCCACCACTATGGATGTAAAACCACTGCTTAATTACTTTCAGCCCTTGTTAACTTGGCTGGAACAACAAAACAAGAATTCTTCTGTGGGATGGAACACCGACTGCAGTCCACGTGAGTGCCTAGAAGTGATACGTTTCAAACCACTCCCTGTTCCATCTTGGGAAGCTAGAACGTGGTCCATCATGTTTGCCCTCCACACAGACAGTTCTACTGCTGATGGTGTTGTGATGCTCCATTTTTACTGGGGCAGTAACATTTGTTGATCATCTACTCCACACAAGACATAGGAAAGACGACTTCGCATACAAATACACTCTTTCAAGTCTGTTTAGTTAGCCCCATGTTGAAAATATAAGGGTGTCACAGTCCCCAAAACACTTTGCCCAAACCCTTCTCTTTGAAGACAAAGATTTGAAGTGTTTGAGTCCTATAAACTCTCCTAGCAGTTGCCTTCATATTTCTTAACATTTCATTTATTTCCTTATTGGTCACTTTTAGATTTGCCCTTCTGCCTGATATTTCACTTCCCTTTCTCAGCCTTCCAATAAAACTTCCTCATAACTTTTAACAAAAGAAATGATGGATATTTCTATCAGTGTTATACCTGCAAAGCTGAGTTTCACAGTATTTGAAATCTTAGGTAGTGTTTTTACCTTAGAGTTTCTACTGTCTTTTCCTGTTTTTCTTACATGCTTAATTATTTCTATATTCGTTATTCCAACTTGGCTGTTGCTTTTGTTTGGTTTTGCGGAGCCAAGGATGGAACCCAGGGTCTCATACATGATGCAAGGTATGCATGCTACCACTGAGTTACATCCCAAACCCAACAGTTCCTTTCAGTCCCATTTTTCCCCCTAAAGGCTTTCATCATAGGCTCCTACTTCCTCTTGGCTCAATCTGGACAACAATTTTTACAATCTGACTATCTTCTTTGGTGAATTCTCTGCTTCCTGTAGCCCGCATCTTCTTTCTTGGATTACCTCTTGTTTTCCTACCGCAAAGCCTCCGGACTGTCGAAGCAAAGAACACGTGGAGTGGGAAAATCAACTCTTGGCCAACATAGCTTTAATTAACTACCTTTCCATGTTTATCTTTGATTTTCAGCCCTTCTTATTTTCAGTGCAATGTCCTCCTACCGCCTAAATGCCAATTCCCCCTGGGGTTCTCTGGCACCCTTGGGCCTCTATTGCCTCTGCATACACTTTGATCATAATGTTCCTGCTCTTCATAGGAAAACGCTTATTTCCTCTTCAGTGACTTCTTATTTGCCCAGAGGTTGATTATAACTTCAACATTTCTTTCTCTGTTAAATGGGGTCATGGATGGTGGAAAGGGAAGTAAATGTACTTCCTTGATCTGTCATTTGTAACACTAGTCTTTGATTTCCCTTTGATCAGGTAATAATAACGGAAGCAGCAGCGAAAGCATCAAAGTGAGGATAAGCCTAAAGTCAGCTCTTGGAGAAAATGCAGTGAGTATTCTTGCCAGTGCATCTATATCCATTACTTCCCAAAGTCCTGTCTTCCCCGACACACAGGAAGTCCATTCCAGTGTGGGTTAAGGAGAAAAGGCCACATACCATGTGATTCTCTTAATAAGAACTACAATCCCCAACTTCTTGGGGTTTAATAGATACTAATAGATATCCTCCTAATTTGGATTGACTGTTTTTACTTTTTTGTTACAGTGAAGGTGTTACGGACACCAATGAGCAAACACATTCAATTTTATTCTATTTTATGAATTTTTTGTTTGGGGGCCACACCCTGCAGTGCTCAGAGTTTACTCCTGGCTTTGCACTCAGGAGTTACTCTTGTTGGTGCATGGGGGACCATATGGGATGCCCAGGTCAGCCACATGTAAGGTGAATGCTCTATGCACTATATTATATAACTCCAGCCCAAACAGTCAATTTTATTTTATTTTTAACACTATATTTATATTTTTTATTTAATCACTGTGAGCCTCAGTTACAAAACTTTCACGTTTGAATTTTAGTCATACAATGATCAAACACCCATTCCTCCACCAGTGTATATTTTCCATCACCTATGTCCCCAGTATCCTTTCCCCCTATCCTGTCTCACCCCCCCCCCTGCTTCTATGGCAGACAATTTGCCTCTTTCTCTCTATTTACGGACATTATGGTTTGCAACACATATAATGTGAGGTCATGATGTTTGATCCTTTATCTATTTTTAGCACACATCTCCCATCCTAAGTGATCCCTCCACCCATCATTGACTGAGTGATCCCTTCTCTATCCCAGCTACCTTTTCCTCCAGCTCATAAGGCGGGCTTCCAATCATGGAGCAATCTTTCTGGCCCTGTCTTTACTGTCCTTGGGTGTTAGTCTCATATTATGATATTTTATATTCCACAAATGAGTGCATTCATTATATGTCTGTCCCTCTTTCTGACTCATTTCACTTATCATGATACTCTCCATAACCATCTACTTATAAGCAAATCTCATGTCTTCATCTTTCCTAACAGTCGCATAGTATTCCACTGTGTAGATGTACCAAAGTTTCTTTAACCAGTAGTCTGTTCTCGGGCACTCAGTTTTTTTTCCAGATTCTGGCTATTGTGCTGCAATGAGCACACAGGTGCAGATATCATTTCTACTCTTCTTTTTTGCACCCTCGAAATATATTCCCAGAAGTAGTATTGCTGGGTCATATGGAAGCTCAATTTCTAGTTTTTTAAGGAATGCCCATGTTTTCCAAAAAGACTGGACCAGTGGACATTTCCACCAACAATGAAAGAGAATCCCTTTCTCCCCATATCCATGCCAGCACTGGTTGTTCTTGTTCTTTTTGATGAAAACACTTAATTTTAAATATCCACAATCAACTCTTGCAATTCATTCATATTATTATTTGTATTCCAAGAATATCTGTTTATATTTTTTGATAGACAATTTTTAGCCAGAATACAGATAATTTTATTTGATTTTAACCAATTATCTATGATCTTGAAGCTTCTTTAAAATGCAGAATCTTAAGAACCCTCCTCCTATCTTCCCAAAGAACTACTTAATCAGAATTTTCATTTCAACATGCATCGCCGTGATTTTTCTAGACAATGAAGACTAGGAACTGTGATTTAGGACACTGCCTCTCTAATTTCGCTGCACATTAGAGCCATATAAGATGTTTAAAAAACGTTAATGCTGTTCCCCTTCCTAGAGAGTCTGATTGAATTGCTCTGGGCCACAGCATCAAGAGTTTAAAAACCCAAGCACTAAAGTTTAAGAAGCACTGATGTTGAGATGTGCTTTTGGGTCAAACCATGTTTTACAGAAAATCATGTTACTTACACCTCGTGTGTATTATTTTAAGCTAGTGATTGCTTTCCCCTAAACATCTGTGTCCAGGTAGCCTATATGAAGTAGTGGTTAGCTTTAATTGATAGAGGAAAGGAGAGAGTAGTTCCAGATAGGAGATCTGGGTGTAGGCGTGGCACCCTGAAAGCTTTGCAGATTAGAGGACAGCTTGTGGCCATTAGATAAGACAGTCCAAGGTGCTACAGAAAATTATTTGCATTGGATAGATCTAAAGATTGTACTTAACTCCCTTACTTTTCATGGGAAGTTAAATATTATCCACGGCTCAACAGTAGTCATAGTGCAATTTTCATAGATAAGAAATTTAAATAAAAGTAACATGATAGAGTAGCAAAGGAAAAGAAAATGTCCGAAAGAAATAATAGAAATTAAGGTGTTTCATCTACCAAATGGGAAGAGTTATACTATTTCATTTTATGTTCGTTTCTCATTGCGGGCGCACCTGGCAGTGCCCGGGCACTGCTCTGGTGCTGAGCTAAGGGTCCATTTCTCAAAGTGGTGAGGATTGAACTCCAGTGTGAAACATGCACGCTAACCCCTTGAACTATCCACCTGGCCCTCAAATCCCATCCTCTTAAGAACCTTGAGCATCTGTGAAATTCTCTTTCTGTCACTGCCCTTTCTTGGCCTGATACATTTTAATTACTTTCATTTCAAGGATACGGCAGATCGGGATACTTTCCAATGATCTTCTTTTTTGGCACTTGTCTCCAAATGCCTTTCCAAGCTCCGGAGGGTTGGCAAGGAGTCCTTCGAAGAGCTACTGGTGTGACATTCTGAGGCCCCCTGCCTGGCACAATGCCTGTTCTCGTGAGATCAGAACTAATAGCACAGCGTCCTAGCAGGCCAGACTGTCTCCCTGGCTCAAGCTAGTACGTGGCAAAGTCCAGCTGGCTCTCTGGTCTTTACTGATTTTCACATATAGAAGTAAGAGCCAACAGAAATATTGTTAGTTAACGGTGTAATAATAATATTATTCCTATAAAAGTCACTTTCCCCCAAACCTGAATGATACCCAGCTGAAGTTAATATTAATAATTTCTTTGTGCAGCGTTGGGAGCATTTTATCCAAAAGAGAGAGGAGAGGTGAAAAACAAACATGCACCATTTGTCGATCTCTACTGCCAGCAACTGGAGAAAAGAATGATTGCATCTTTTCTTTTTGAACAAGTTTTTCATTGACTGTGCAAAGACATAAGCTAGGTTAGCACTGAAAAGTGAAAAGAAATTACCCTGTGATTTACAAAGTATGATTTTTTCCCTTGGAACCTCAAGTTTCTCTCTTCTTTTGCATGTATACACATCTGAAAACTTACTATTAAAAGAGCAAGCACTCTGTATATTTGTCTACAATATACAGACATTTTAAACAAAACACACAACTCCCATGCCTCCCGTCTTATAAATCTGCCTCCAGTGTGACTCTGGGGTAGGGCTTAGAACTCAGTGGAATGTGACGCTCATGAATAAGCCGGTTCTTTGGAGTGTCAAAATATTTAAAATGAATGTTTATGGAACACGAGTGCTCACTGGTCCCTACTGAATAATGTTTTACTTCTAACTTTGCAGTACCAATGGAATGACAGTGAAATGTACTTGTTCCAGTCATCTATTGCATACGCCATGAGAAAGTACTTTTCAAAGATGAAAAATGAGACTCTTCCCTTTAGGTGAGTGAATCTGCTTTCCAGTGACTTCTCCCAGGGCTCCCTTTTGAATCTGAAAAAAAAATATGCTGTTTAAACTTTGATTCAAGTGAAGTTGAGAAAACTTTCTGCCAACTTTAAAAGTTCCTTATAATCTGGAATTGGGGGCTCTCCAGTTAGGGATAGTGGTGATTTTTATCACTTACATTTTGCAATGTAAGTTGCAAAGGGCAGGAGTGATAGCATAGCAGGTAGGGCGTTTGTTTGCCTTGCAGGTTCGATTCCTCCGCCCCTTTCGTATAGCCTGGCAAGCTACCGAGAGTATCCCGCCCGCACGGCCGAGCCTGGCAGGCTCCCCGTGGCGTATTCGATAGGCCAAAAACAGTAACAACAAGTCTCACAATGGAGACGTTAATGGTGCTCGCTTGAGCAAATCGATGAGCAACGGGATGACAGTGACAGGTGGTACAGTGATACGTTTTGCAAGAGCATTGTTCTTATTAAAAAGCCCTCTCCCCTCATCTCTCACTTCTCCCTTAAACCCCAAATGCTCTCACCCACCCTCAACACTGAAAGGCAAAGCGAGAACCCCTGCTTTCATGGCATTTGTATGTATATGTGTGTGGCGTGCCTATTGTGTGCAGCATATGATAACAAAAATATAGGAATAAAATATAATCAAATTCGATGATGGTAACTGCTAAGGAGAAAAAAAAATTCTACGGGTGAGGGGCTATGGAATGCTAGTATGGGTTCATGACTGTGTGTGTAAGTTCAGTTTTAAGTCAAATCGTCAGGAAAAATCTCAGTAATATGTGAGCAAATATCTGAGGCAGAGCAGAGAGCCAGCAATGGGGGCAGAAATCTTCCAGGGCTGGGACAATAGCAGGAAAGATTCTGGAGCAGGAATATTCTGCTTCAAAAGGAACAGCAAGGAAGCCAGTGTGGTGTGGACAGAGTGGGCAAATAGGAGACGAGAACGTGTGGTCAGGGTGGCACTGAGGCAGGAGCAGGAGAAAAGGAAGTTCCTGGGAACTCATGAGTCAGTCAAGGGCTTTGGCTACTGTTGAGAAGGAGTCCGGAGCCGCGTGATCTGCCTTAGGTTTCATTAGCATCATCATGACAGCACAACAGCAGTCCTTGTCACATGATACTGCACTCTCCTCACTCAGTCATGGGTACACTATGTCAATTTTTGCTGGGAAGGACAGGGTCAGAGGGTGTGAATGTGTCACCTTTCTCCATAGTTCTGAGCCATCAGTGTTCACCAGGTGATTATCACAGTTCTGCCTCTCCACGGAGAATCAGTGGTTTCTTGCTGATTCCCTGGTGCTTTGAAAACATCCTATCATTGGAAGAAACACGATTCTTATATGTTGGCAGAGCAATTAGTGCCAAGACATGTTATTGCATAGTTGAGTTTATGAGATTTGGGAAGCGCGAAGTTTGGTGGACAATGCCAGCCTTCCATTGTTTATCGTGCCTTAAATCTCTCTACACCCTGCCAGCATGATTCTCCCCCTAGTCACCAGCAGAAGTCTTCATTCTCTTCACTGTGTCCTTTGTGCAAGAAAGAAAGCTATTTTCTTCTGTTTCTTTACAGGGAGAGCAATGTTGTAGTGAGTAATTTTAAACCAAGAATCTCCTTCACCTTCGTTGTCACTTCACCTACAAATGCATCGACCATCATTCCCAGAGCTGAAGTTGAAGAGGCCATCAGGTGACATGTACTTTCAAACACGCTCTATTATGGCAATGCCACTAACCACACAGTGAAAACAATAATATTCACTCTCTTCTGCTGTGTGCTAGCTACCATTCTGAGTTGTAAACAGCTGTTAGCTCATCTAGAAAACTTGAGTTTTAATTCCAGAAGGATCTCATAGCAAGGATATTGTCTTGGTTTGAGCTGTCTAGAGAAAGAGCCTTAGAAAATGATTTGAATGTAAGTAGTTCTTGGGAGATGATCTAACAGAGAAGTGCGGATAGAAGTTACGGAGAACAGAAGGGAGATCATAAGTGGTGTGTGCTTATCAAGTTCCCACCATGGGAAATTCAAGCTCCATTCTTCTGGAGAATTATGGGACACTATATCGAACATGCACAGATCAGGGCCAGCGTACTAATTTATTCACCAGTTCCCATCAGTCATTGAAGTTGCTTGCAGGTGACATTAATTTCTGGTACTTCTGACCTGCAGATTGGGCAGGCTCTGTGGCTTGAGAACAACCTCAGGCAAAGGCAGCCTTTTGCCGGCAGAAGAAAGTCTGGTCAGCGCACATGGAAATGATCATGGCAGAAGGGACGTGGAGGAATGTATTGCCATCACTTGCTATATGGACTTAGTTGTAAGATTCATTTTACCAACCAAGGTTTGAGGCAAGATAGGCCAGAATATGATTCCGTAGATGCTGTATGTCCACTGATTTGCCATGAGGCATTTCCTAAAGTAGAAGAGTATCAGTGTCTACTCAGAGTGGATGTATCAATAGTTCCTCCTGTCCTTAAAATAATTTAAGATCACCACCCAGAGGGCAAACTCACTAGATGGCTCTCTTGAGCTATTTTGCATCCTGGGAAGCTGACTTAAGACACGCAGGGAGGCCCCATGCCTGCCCAGGAGGGGAAAGGTTTTTCTCTCTCGCCTTTTTCTTTCCGGGGGTGGGGGGCGCGGATTGAGGGGGGAAGGCGTGGCATCCGACATCTTATGAGGACCACAAATGCTAGGTACGAACCTGCAGCAATAGCAATAGGACGCACGGGTGCTCTTGGGAAGGGGACGGTACTGGCCCCACTCTCCCCCGAGATGTGACCCCGTGCTGCACATGTGCGGCCTCTCTGCAGCTGCACGAGCATGAACCCAGAGGCCAGCTAAACTTACTTTTGCTACCGGCAGCTTCTTGCAGAAATGTCCTTGGACTGTGAACTAAACCTCGGCCCCATATCTGCCCAGGAGAGGAAAGGTTTTCTCTCTTGCCTTTTCCTTTCCAGGGGGTGGGGGGAGGAAAGGGCGTGGTGACAGCCATCTTATGAGGACCACAAATGAGAGGTACAAGCTTGCAATGATCCAATTTCTGGCAGAAATTTCCCTGGACTTAGGTACTAAAATACAGAAATCCAAACCCGCGCAGCCGCAATAGCAGCCGCACAACCTCATATCTCTTCATTCTAAGCAATGGAAAACAAATTATCAAATGCTTTATTTTCAGCAAGTCTGATTCTAGGGGGGAAACTCCAAACAATAATAGTGAGTTTTTTGTTGAAATATTGAATGTAACCAAAGTAAAGAGAAAGTAAATTGAAATTTATCAGTTACACACAGGCGGGGGTGGGGGTGGGGGATGGGAGGTATATGTGGGGTTTTTTGGTGGTGGAATATGTGCACTGGTGAAGGGATGGTTGTTCGAACATTGTGTAACTGAGACTTAAGCCTGAAAGCTTTGTAATTTTCCATATGGTGATTCAATTAAAAAAATTAAATAAAAAAGAATTTAAAAAAATAAGACATGCAGGGCAAGGTGTGCCTAGAAAATATGGTTTAGTTGGATGTGTACAGTCCAAGCCATCTCAGATCCTCCCTGCCTCTGATGTCTGTCTTGAGGAACAGCACCAGTTGAGAGCATGATGAAAGGGCCCAGGCCTCTGTAAGTCATAGAGGAGCTGGAACTTGCTGCTTTCCAGAATGACTCGAGGACTCTGACCTGACTTCCCTTTCCTCCTAAAGGACAGGGAGATGGCATGCCAGATACTTTGGCTTTCAGTCCACAATATTCTATAGTTCCCTATGTTTGCTTTATTTTTGGAGTAATCTTCATCTTTGCTTTCTATAAAAGTTGACCATATCACACCCCAGTGCAAAGGCCCTTTTCCTATGTCCTTCCCCAATGCTGCCACAAAATGTCAACACCTTTTATTTCGAGAATATATCTGTTGGAACTTGGAGATTCTTTTGAAGAAGAGGTGTATCCCATTGTCCTTTGCCCATTATTTGATGTAAAGTCATTGTGGACATACTCCAACAGAAGGGTCCTGCTTGTCCAATATGTGAACTTTGCCGTTAGAATATGGCAGGCACCAAAGAAGAAACGTTATCCAATTTCATTTTTTTTACACTCGGGTCCCAATTTTCCAAAGAAATTAGTACCAAACCCAAACTCAGTTTCAAGACTGTGAAGAGGGCATGATTGTCAAAATGCCTACCTTCCCCCATTTTTATAATTTAGTTGATTGATAAGTTACAATGTTTATTTTTAACCTTTCTGTTTTTTATTGATTGATTTTTATTGGTTAACAATACTATAGAGTCTCGGGCCATAGCTTTACACTTCTGAATGTATATAGGACTCACTCTGCCAACTGCCAAAGTTCCTTGCCTTCTTACCCTGCAAGAGACATCTCTACCATTCTTTTCCTCCTTGCTCTCCTTTCTTTCTTATAACCATCATAGCTTTCACCAAGTCTAGGAAAAATTCATTTAAAAATATTAAAGTAGCATTGGTTTTAAGAGCTATAAGGTTTTATGTATATTATAATTCAAAATCTGTTTACACTGCATTATGATCACTGCCAAAAATCTAATTTTCAATCACTACCATACAAGTAACCCCCTTTACCCCAATTATGACTCCCTTCCCTTTCCCCTCTGATAACCACCATTTTTCATAATTTCTTATAATCTAAGATTTTCTTAAATTTTTATTAACACACAATAATTTCAAAGGTTATTCATAGTTGAGTTTTAGGCATACAATATTCTAATACCAATCCCACCACCAGTGTCACCTTCCCTCTACCAATGTTTCCAGGTTCTCACTCACCCTCCAGCCTGCCTCCTAGACGGGAGTTTGGGACCTTTTGTAGTATAGATCTCTTGCTTTCTGCTTCCAGTGTTGTTGACTCTGTGATATCTATATATCTATATATACACACAATGCTATATATAACATATATAACATAATATACATATACATAAAATCTCTGTATCACACATAGATAGCATATATAATATTATATATATTATCACCTCTACACCAGTAATGTGCCTAAGGTCCCTTACTTCTGTTCCTGTTACCCCCAATCCGCTTTATCTTACTCTGCCCACCCTTGATTTTTCTCCATCCTTCTCATTTCTATAATTTAGGGTCAAGAGTAATCTGGATATACCTTCCATTTGCATTTCCTCATCCTGCCTTTTCTCATCCTGTTGTTCTGTATGACACAGATATCCTCTGACCTGCTTCACTTAACATGATATCCTCCAGTTCCATCCAAGTTGCTGAAAATGGCATGCTTTTTGTGTTTCCTTGCAGCTGAATAATATTCCATTGTGTATATAGCCACGCCTTAATTGTTCACTCAGCCATCCTTCCTTGGACACCTAAGTTGATTCCATATCCTAGGTATTATGCAAAGTGCTGCAGTGAATAAGGGTGTGCTTGTGTCCTTTTGAATCAATGCTTTTGTGTCTGGAGGATAGATACTAAGAAGTGGAATTGCTGGGTCATATGGCAGTTCTGTTATCGCTTTTCTGAGAAATCTCCAGTGTGAGAATGGTACATATCAAAACAAACTGGGAACAACCTATGTTGCTGTGGATGTGGTGAAAAGGGGACTGTCCTCCACTACTGGCAGGCATGTTGTCTGGTTCAACCCCTATGGAAAAAAGAGTTTGTTCTCAAACTATCTTTCACTGGACCTGGTTAGTTACTTTGATTTAATTGCTATTTTAGCTGTATATTCTTAGGATAAGCCTTATCAAATCCTTTCAGGGATAATGATGTAAGGAGTAAATAATCATACCTCATTTTATTTGGACTAAGTGTCCCTTTCGCCTAAATGTGTTTTTGTCTAATTCTGTTTTCTGTTTTGCATTTTGCCTAATTCTTTTTTGAGGGAATAGGATGTCCCGGGACCGTATCAACAAAGCTTTCCAGCTGGATGACAACAGTCTGGAATTTGTGGGTATTGAACCCACACTGGCACCCCCTTACAAGCCACCTGTGCTCATCTGGCTGATTATGTTCGGCATTGTAATGGCAATAGTACTGATTGGTATTATCGTGCTGATCGTCACCGGGATCAAAGAACGAAAGAAGTAAGTGACCTTTCCTAAACATATTTATCCTAAGACAGAAAAGTTTAGGACAAACTAACCAGAACATCTGCAGCAAGTAGTAGACTGTACAAGACATTCACCAATCAGAACATTTTTAGACCAAAATTTTCTGATTAATATTGCTAGACACTGACCAGATTTTGTTTACACTTTATCTTTCTGCAAGCTCTGTACAGAGATGTTCTCCCTGGGCTAACACTTTTTTAACCTTCAGGAATCAACTATTTTCATTGAGTTTATGTAATTAAGGTTAGTAATATTTTATAACACCTAATCAACAGCTTCACACTTCAGGTTGCTTATCCACATCCTTTCTTAAATTTTCATATGCACTAGTCTGTTTTATTCAATTTTCTTCACTATAGAGATTTTCAGTCCTCCGATATAGCTCATTTTAGAAAATAAGAGGGCTGGAGAGATGGATAACAGGAGTAAAGCATTTGATTTGCTTGTTGCCAGCCCCAGTTCAATCCCCAGAATCATACATATATGGTCACCTGAGCACTGCCAGGAGGGATCGCTGGACACAGAGTCATGAGCAAGCACTGAGCACTGCCAGGTGCAACATCCGCCCAAAAAAGAGAAAAAGAATTGATAAAATTCAATTAAATATGAAATATGGTCAATATTTTTAATAGAAAAAGATACTCAGAGACTTCCTGCTTCCTTTTGCCTCCATGTTCCTTTCCCAAGCCAATCAAAGTAATCAATTTATTGGCTATCCATTGAATCAGAACCCGAATATTAGTAAGACCCCCTGGGTGATTTGCATACCCACTACACTTTCGAGAAGTGTTCTTCTATACAATAAAAATGAGTACAGGAGATACTGCTCCAAAGTGAATTCATTAAACAAATTATCTAGAGCCCACTCCTTCATATGTACGTTAATAGAACATACATATAGTAGGTCATACAGTATGTTAATAGAAAATCTATAGAAAAGTAATCCTGGTTACTCTGCTCAGTGCTTTAAGACATTAATGCTTCCAGAAAATACATGTTGTAAGTTATCTTCGTAGATATATGAAAACAAGATTCAGAGAGATCAAGCAAATATCTTCCTCAAGTTTATATAGCTCATCAGTTACAGTTCAGGGTATATATACACAATTTTCTGGCTCTGCACTCAGGAGTTACTTCCGTGCTTGGAGGACCATATGGGATGCCAGGGATAGAACCCAGGTTGGCACAGCAAACCCCCTACCCATTGTACTATCTCTCAGGCCCTTATACCCAGTTTTCAAAGCTGATTGTTGTACCACAAAGCTGACCTACCCTGATCTTTACATTGTGGAAGTTAATAACTTAGAGGAGAATCATTATTAAGGTAATAATAATGGTTAATATTTATTGAGGACCATATTCCAGCTACCATGGAAACTCTGCTGGCGTTATTTTACTGCTTCATATAATTGCCATCATTTTCCAAATAGGCAGATTAAGACATAGAATCTTTATCTGATTCCAGAGTCCATATCACTGACCAGTCTCCAATTCTACGCCAACCAGAATGTTAACCAGCTATGGGCCTGTGAAACATAGCTAATGCTCCCCAGGTGTTGATTGTTCATTAACAGGGCAGAGAGGCAGAACCAACGATGCGATTAGACAGAAGAGATGCCTGGACCAAAGCGATATTCTATCTTCACCATATTAAGATACTTTCTTTTGTTTTTGACAGGAAAAGTGAAGTTGAAGCTGAAGACAATCCTTATGACTTCACAGACCTCACTATGAGAGATACTATCTCAAATATCCAAAGTAGTGACGCTGCTCAGACATCATTTTAGAAAATCTATGTTAGTCCCTCTTGAGGTGATTTGGTTATACACGAATTTAATCTGTAGCATAAAAAATTTATTATAACCATATTATTAAATATCTACATGATGACTCTGCGCAGTGCTTCTTGTCTAGAAAAGACGGGTCCAAAGAGAGAGTTTCTCACTAGCAATGTCTTCAGTATATATATCTGTGTCATGATTTGACTTCCCGTCTGTTTCCTAAAAGAGCTGTTTATATTGAAGTGTGTCATTGGCTTCATTTGCCGTTCAGCAGTAAGAGAAATGGAAATGTCTGTTGCGTGGCTGGAAGTGTGGTGGGCGAGGATATGCCATGGCAGCTAATGGTGGGGTCTTGTGAGAAATCTGGATGGGTCACTTTTAGAAAATTCCTTTTTTTTCTTTTTGGCTTACACCCGGTGTTTCTCAGGGGTTTCTCCTGGCTCTGCACTCAGGAATTACTCCTGGCAGTGCTCAGGGGATTATATGGGATGCTGGAGATCCAATCAAGGCAAACGCACTACCCACTGTATTATTGCTCCAGTCCCTGGATGGGTCCTTTTAAAGAAGGTGCACGAGACTTGGTAGAGCCACAGGAATTGAGAAAGACACACACTGTCCACATTAATTCATTTACTTATCAAGGGTGGTACACTTCCTTTACTTTCACTTAACCACTGTAGTGATTTTCCCATGATGCCTCTTGGACTATGCCCAGGGGCCTCCGTGAGCCTGCTAGAGCACCCCCGATAGACCCTCACTTCCACTGTTCTATGGCTGTGAAATCCTGGAAATCCTGGAAAGTCTGGAAATCCTGACTGAGTATCACCCTCCAAAGTGGGCACCTAATCTCCTGAACCTTTAGTATTCACTCACAGTGTCCCAGTAGAGCAGTGCAGACACAGTTTGACCCCATCCTGCCCGCTTCCATGCTGGCGAGTCTACGGATTCTGACTATTCATCACTCCCGACAACTTCGTATCTGACGGGCCCCCCAAATACCTGGGAATATATTCCAGTTTTGTAAATTCCTTTCTTATAGACGAAACAACGGTCAGTAAAAGCATCTTTCAAAGTTTTGTAGGGTTGGTAGACACCATCAGGTTGGAACCAAGCCCCATCCTGCTTTCTCCTATCTCGGAACCCTGCCTTGAGTGTGTTAAGGTCTATAAGGCAGGACTTGGGCAGGCAGAGAAGACAGGCACCCCCTCTTGACTTGGTACTATTGAGAAGAAGTTGTAGAACTTGTTCTTTCGGGTAGGAAACAATCCGGCATACATTACATGCTGAATAAGTTATTGCTGAATGCTCCTGTGTTTATTTTTAAAGTTCCATTTCCTTCGAAATTGAAATTTTTGTACCTTTTTAAGAAACAGAACACTCCTTTCATAATTCAGTTTTTCTGAGTAGAAAGGAATCATTATTTCCATGTCAAGGAACAACCAAAAGATCCGTGAAAGAACAGGGGGGAGAGGAGTGAACAGATGTCTCTTGAGAGGAATTATCTCTTTGATTCAGAAAACTGTAGCAGGGCTTCATTAGGGTGTCTTTTTATTGCAACAGTGCCTGACACATTAACCTTTCTCGGTCCTTTAGGTAGTATAGATGTGATAAGGAAGCATTCCAAAAGAGATTCAAACCTATGGGTTCATCAGCTGGTCACGGAGGGAGGCATTCCTAGGAAGAGTTTCAAAGCTAATGAGCCTCATAGCAGTAGATATGGGAAGCTAAAATTGCCCTGCTGTACCTTTACATAAGATAGAGAGCTTAAATAGAAACTTTAGTTGTCAAACTAACCTGAAACCCCAGTGACCTCCCCAAATCAATCTAAATGACTAAAAAGTGATGATATTTTCATTTCCTGATAGAAGATGATGATTACACTGAATTGACATTGATAACCATTACTGCTAGGAACGGTATCTAATTGTATATCTCATTCTCCTTTATTTTATTTTATTTTATTTTATTTTTGTTGTTGTATTTGGATCCCACCTTACTGGGTGCTCAAGGGCTACCTCTGCTCAGTGCTTGGAGATGGCTCCTGAGGTACTTAGGGGGCCATGTGGTGCTGAGACTGGAACCAGGGCTCCTCTATGCAAAACCTATTGCACTATGTCTCTGGTTCATTAACATCATTTTTTAATTGAGTCACCATGAGACACACAATTACAAAACTGGTCATGCTCAGGTTTCAGTCATACAATATTCCAACACCCATCCCTCCCTCCCCCGACCCCCAACCCCAGCTAAGAACTATGTGCTGAAAGTAGGTAAAGGAAGAAACATGAAAACCTCTGGGATTCTGTATGGCAAGCTATAATGCCCTTAACATCTTTTAAAATTTGTTCTCTGACCCAGCTTGGTGTGCTCCCTGGGTACCACCAGTTGTGGTTCCCAAGTCACAGCCAAACAAAAATAGAGTAAAATGTTCTCTCCATGAAACAAAGTTAATATATTACTGAATTTGTTTTCTTTTGTTTGGAGGCCACACTTAGCAGTTCTCAGGACTTATTCCCAGCTCTGGTCTCAGGGATCACTCCTGGAAAGGCTCAGGAGAATGATATGTGGTGCTAGGAATCAGACCCAGGTGAGCCGCATGCAAGACAAGTGTCATATCCACTGAACTGAACAAGTGTCACTCCAGCCTTTTACTGAATATCATTATTTAATTCTAGACTGCTATTTGTGTACAAATGTGAGGACAAAGAGTCATTGTTCTCACCTGGATATTGGATGAGAACTGGGTGATGTGAAGTGAGTTATAGACAACTGATGCCCATCACAGATGAGCCCCTCTCCCCACCCCAGGCACTTTGGACTGGCTACCTCAGCAATGTCTGAGAGCTTGTTAAAAACACAACTTCTCAGGGTGTGCTCAGATCGACTTTTCCAGAATCTTTGGAGTAGTTCCTAAGACTGAGGTTTTTTTTAACTCTCCATTTGATCCTAATGCATGCTAAGGTCTGACCCCACTGAAAAACAAAATTCAAGTCCACATTTTCTGTACTTGTTAATAACATTGTTAATTATCATGGAGGTGAAACCATAAGGAAAAAGAAGAAATATCCCACAAATATTTCTGTTTGGTTCAGTTGTTACACATGGCACACACCCTCTCTATATTGCAATCAGAAATGTGTTTTTGCTATAGGCTGAGAAATGTTCTACTAAGAGCAGCATAAACAAAATTGACTAATTTGACCTCCATTCAAGGAAATACTTTGTTTCCTACCTTGGCTATTTCTAGGTACTATAATAAACAAACAACGCTCAGAATACAATTAAGATAAACAAACTAAATTGCATCGTCTGTGCCTTGCTACATTCCTTCAAAAAGATGAAAGTGTTAGCCAACACTTGATATTCACTCTCATCAGATCTCCTAATTTCTTCTTCAAGGCTTATCTTTCTCCTGAAGATGTTCAATAGAAGACAGGAGTTGCTGAAATGTGGGCCGTTTTTCTGGATGCTAAATGAAAAAAAAGGTTGAATTTATGACAACTATCATATCAAATAACATAGAAATAGTTACATCTCAATCCTAAAGCTAACAACTTTTTAAAAAAAAATATTAGAGAATCACTGTGATGTACACAGTGAACTCATGAACTTTTGTGTTTGCATTCCACTCATACAGTGATCGTTTACCCATCCCTCCACCAGTGCCCATTCTCCTCCACCAATGCTCCCAGTATCCCTCTCACCACCCCCACCCCATCCCCCACCACCCCACCCTGCCTCTGCAGCAGGGCATTCCCTTTTGTTCTCTATCCTTTTGGGTGAAGCTAACAACTTTTTCTAAATTTTTTTTAAATTTTATTGAATCACCGTGAGATAGTTACAAGCTTTCATGTTTGGGTTACAATCTCACAATGATCAAACACCCATCCCTCCACCAGTGCACATTCCCCACCACAAATATCCCGGGTATAGCCCCCTTTCCCACCCTCCCCCTGCCTCCATAGCAGACAATATTCCCCATACTCTCTCTCTACTTTTGGGCATTATAGCTTGCAACACAGACACTGAGAGGTCATTTTGTTTTGTCCATTATCTGCTTTCGGCATGCATCTCCCATCTCAACTGGTTCCTCCAGCCATCATTTTCTTAGTGATCCCTTCTCTATTCCATCTGCCTTCTCCCCTCAGCTCATGAAGCAGTCTTCCAGCTATGGGGCAATCCCCCTGGCCCTTGTATCTACTGTCCTTGGGTAAGCTAACAACTTTTTTTATCGTAGAAAGACGACTGACATTTTCTACTGAAGAGAAGACAATAAGAGCCCTAGAAATGAGAAAAGTGGAAGTATCTTTATTTCCATAATATCTGAATACTATATGAAAAAACCAAAAGAAGAATATAGAGTCAAACCAAATGATAAAAGAATTCACCAAGAGAGTGATAGAGAAAAGTTACAAACAAAACTAACAGCCTTCTTATGTATGCACTATACCCACTTAGCAGGTATCCTGAGAGAGACAGCCCCGCCTCAGTCGGAACAAGGCTGGGGGTGTGGCTTAGCTGGGGGTGTGGTTTAGCAGTTGCGTGCATACCTTGCTTGTTGTTAGGCCCTGGGTTTGAGCCCTGATACTATAGATATAATTGCAGCAACATCAACATAAGATGTTAGCCAGATGTTCCCTAATGGCCAGGGAGACAGCACAGGGACTAAGGCTCTTGCCTTGCCCACCTGGTTTGATCCCCAGCACCTCATGCTTGCTTGAACACAACTTAGTATGGGCCACCCACCTCTCCCTGACAGAATACAACTTTAAGATGAAGTCAGCTTAAAAACTTAGCTGAAAAGTGCCAATTGTGGACTTGAACGCAGAGACAAACACTGCTTGTTCTTGAACAGGAAAAAAATAAATGTTTTAGAAGAGGCCACATTTCCCAAACTCAAAGGTAAACTAAATAAAATCGCCTCTACTATACAAACAAGCTATTTCAAGCCAAACAAATTGATTATATGGCTTATAAACATTTCAGGTATGCAAAAATGTTGGGGAGAGTAGGAAGAACGATGTGGATGAGAGGGCTAGCTTACCTGGTAGGCTCTGACACACAGTATAAAGTCTCTCCCATCCCATCAGGGCTGTGCCAGCAAAGAACAGAGAGACCAGGGTGCAGAAGAGGAAGTCAATTCCCAAATAAACCCAGGCATCTCCCTATACCAGTCGTGGCACTCAAATCACCCACGCTGTGGGCATGGTGGCAAAAGTCATTTCTGTCAAAAGTCTGTAACCAGTTCAGACCCGCCCTAGCAGCTCTGGGTGCTTGCAGCACTTCAAACACTACATCAGAGGCAGAAAAAGGCACCATTACCTCTTAAGAGGCCAGAGTGATGGTGCAGCAGGTAGGGTGTTTGCCTTCTATGCAGTTAACCCAGGTTCCATCCTGGCATCCCATATAGTCCTTTATATAGTCAGGAATGACCCCTGAGAGCAGAACTAGGAGTAAGCCCTGATCACCCCCAACTGTGGCCCAGAAGAAAAAGAAAATGCTGGGGTCGCCTTCAGTAGGACTCCAAGTGCTCGAGAGTAGGAAATCTCAAAGAGCTCATTTTCCCGGAGCTAATTTCAGGCTAGAGGAGAAACTGTTCTAGTATGTGATGGAGCCAGCAAGTCTATCAAGGCAACAAGAGATGAGCTTAGGAAGTCTGTAAGTCCTGGGCAACAATTTGTTCCTAGCTCCTAGCAGAGTGACTTGTAAATATGTACACAACAACAACCAACACTGAGAGCACTTAGTGTTTACCAAACACCGCTTTAAGAATGGGAGAGTTGCCAGCAGCTGACCCTCCCCCCCAGTAGAGACAGGAACCCTCCTTACAAAAAAGGTCTGAAGGAAATTCCTGGAGGACCCTCAATTGCTTCTTTTAATAGGTTGAACCAGAGGCTCAACCAGTCCAGACCAGGGAAGGCTGGAACCACCCTCCAAGAGAAGGTCCAGAAAGAACAAAGATCAAAAAAGGGAATTTCCTTGCACAGGGGCCATGCTAATTTTCTCTGTATCGTTCCAATTTTAGTATATGTGCTGCTGAAGCGACCTCATGTCTCTTCATTCTCAGCAATGGAAAACAAATTATCAAATGCTTCCTTTTCAGCAGGTCTGACTTTGGGCGGGTGGGGGGGAATCTCCAAACAATAATAGTGAGTTTTCTGTTGAAATATTGAATGTAATCAAAGTAAAGATAAAGTAAAGTGAAATTTATCAGCTACACAGGTGAGGGAGGTAAGGGGAGGGAACGTATACTGTGATTCTTGGTGTGGAATACGTGCACTGGTGAAGGAATGGGTGTTCGAGCATTGTATAATGGAGACTTAAGCCTGAAATCTTTATAACTTCCCACATGGTGATTCAATAAAAAAAATTAAAAATAAAAAAGTAAAAAAAAACAAAGAACGGGAGAGTTAAGCCATTCAATCCAGACAATAGCCATGGGAAGTACATCAGCTAAGTGCTGTTAGAGTGAAGAACAGAGATGTTAGGAGGCTTGTACACGGTCACACAGCTAGTATTCAATGCATATCTTTTGGCTCCAGAATCCACTGCTTGGTTACAACTATGTGCCTCTCACTGGTGAGGGAGTGAATATCTGAGTGTATGAACGCATGAGTGCAGCATTAAGCCCTTTTGTGAATGAAGCAGAACCCTGGAAAGGCTAGCAATACTGGGCTCTTACATTAAGGTTCTTACCGGGGTCAACAACTCAAAGGCCGGTGGTGTTTAGTTTAATCTCTCCCCTCGTGGCCCCAGCACCAGTGGTCCCGAGTACTGAATAATCAGGCCCACACAGCAAGATCGAGCATTGCCGGGAATGGCTTAAGCACTGTCTGTTCTCCTCCCACATAAAATGCAAGTTCCCTATTATCACATCTCTGTCAAAAGGCTCCCTACTGCCTATAAGAAATGATTCGCCCACTCCCTTTCTTTTCAGTCAGCCTGAAGATCTGGACGAACTTCCAGACTTCCTGGCAACAACTAGAGCCAAACGTGCCACGTTAAGTCTTGCTTCCATGCCTGTGCTCGTGCCAGTGCTATCCTCTGGAACCCTTAGCCAGGCTCTGCTCTGCACTCACCTGCCAAAGACGTTGGGCCCAGGTTCCTTGCCTTACTCAGACAACAAGGCATTCATACAGTTGACCCCCCACCTCCTCTGAGCTCTTCCTGTTCTTGTCACTGCTTCTTATTTGGAAGTATAATTATAGTCAGTCCCACTATGTGTGTGTGTGTGTGTGAGAGAGAGAGAGAGAGAGAGAGAGAGAGAAAGAGAGAAGGATGGGGTAGGAGAGGGAGAGAGACTGCATTTGGCAAGGGGAGTTATCCCCCTTAGTTCTACGAACTCAGTAGCTACTTTGCAAAAGCAACCTTCCTTTGTTTCTTCCTTCCTTCTTCCTTCCTTTCTTCCTTTCCTCTTTCTCTTTCTATCTTTATCTTTCTTCTTTATCTTTCTCTCCTTTTCCTTTCTCTCTTTCTCTCTTTCTTTCCCAAGATCAACCAAGTACTAGCACCTGAAAAATCATGTGTTAACTCTTTGAGCCACCACTTCTGGCTCTAATCCCCAGCAATTCTGACCCCATGCTTCCCCCATGATACTTTTAACATCTACCTGCATGAACTTCTATCCAGTAACAGGGACAGAAGGGGGTTCGTTCTGTATACACACACACTCTTCCAGCTTTTCTGCTTGAGGAGAGACTCCCATAGCTGTTGTAAAGAATGGGGACCCGTGCCCTAGCCAGCCTGCCTCTTTTAGTTCTGTGACTTAGGGCCGGTTACTTAACATCTATGAGGCTCTTCTTAGCTCTTTTTAGCCATTCTCTGCACCTATATTAGAGTGTCTGTTCTGATGACAAAAATGAGCCACAGCCAAACAATTCTTAGAACAATGTTGGACATCAGTTGTTCAGTTGTTGACATCTCCAAACACTTGATAGCTGGCTCCAGGGCCCATGTCTCCTGACTCTGCAGTTGATGCTGCCCTCGAAAATCACCCTTCCCGGTGGTAATGCAGCCCCCCCTCCCCCAGGCGCCTGGCACCCCCTCCCACTCGGCCAGGTGCTGCACTTGCCTCATGCCAACAGCTGTACATGATCTGGTAGATGGTGTCCGAGGCCAGTTGGGGCCGGTACAGTCTGTGGCCCTGGGAGACCTTCAGCACCACCTGGGAGTTGTCGTACAAGTCGTAGGGCTGCTTCCCCAGAGTGAACACCTCCCACATCAGGATCCCTGCGCCAGGCAGAGGGGTGGCCATGAGAAAAAGGAGAGAGAGCCTGGGTCAGAAGGGAGCGTTGGTGATGAGAGTCACACACCTGATTGTGGGGGAGGGGGGAACATGGCCAAGAGAGGAATAAAGGACGGGGTATTGGTGGGCCTGCACGCACTTCGGAGCCAGGGTCTCCTCCCGGGTTACTTGAGACCTGAATGGCTCTTCTTGCTGGTTACTGGGTGAATAGGAAGGGCAGCTCCAGAGAGAGCTACTGCATGGGGTTGAAGTTCATGGGTTGATTGGGACCGCGAGCGTGGCCCTGGTTCCAGGTGGCAGAGACCTCCCACCCCAGTCCTCTGGGCAGATTGAAGTCTTTGACCTTTGTGGCACAGCAGTGTTGTGCAACGAGATGATTGGACAATGAAATTGCCTCTCAATGGAAAGTTAAAGGGAAATCATTGCCAGGGTTCTGTTTGATCACCATAGTAGTATTTTGCGGGCCAGATATCTTTTTAAGAACTGAATAAAAGGGGCAACAGTGATGGTGCAGCGGGGAGGGCTTTTGACCCAGGTTCTATCCTCAGCATCTTATATGGTCCCCCAAGAACCTCCAGGAGTAATTCCTAAATGCAGAGCCAGGAGAAAACCCTGTGAGTTGTCAGTGTGACTGTGCCCTCCCTCCAGCCCCCCCCAAAAAAGGCAAAAAAAAGAGAAAGAACTGGATAAAAACCACTGACTCCTCCTTATGGAGATGAACAGTGATTGGGTGTTTGACTTCTAGGAGGCCACAGTTCCACAGTCCAGGGGTATTGGACTCAAGGTAAAGAGACAAAGTGCCCTTCCTCATGCCAGTCAAGAGGGGGACATTCAGGGGTCAGTCAGATCTGGCTTTGAGGCACAGCTCTTGCATGGATAGCCGGGGCAGCTCTTTATTCCAGATTTTATTTTAGAAATGATTTACAATATTGATAATGGCAGGGTTTCGTGTGAAAAACATTCCAACACCACATCCTCCACCAGCGTCAGTTTCCCTCCAAAACTCTCTTCAGAAAAGACATTTGGGCAACTCTTTTAACAGCTCTTCACTCGGATTCCCAGTGTAGATTCTGGAGATTTTCACAGCTGCCTTTCGGAATCAATAGAATAAAACTCAAAGAGCGCCAGATTATTGAAATCACAAGGTGGCCCTTGGCTAAAGCAGCAGCTTTCAGCAGTCAGCTTCAAATACCTGGAAAACCAGGAGCATATACAAAAAGAAGAAAATCGTTCTAGAACTGTGAAATGCTAACTAACGTCACTGAATCTTGGGGCTGCAAATTTTATGTCAAATATTTACAGTAAAGCAACACAGTATGTTGTTGTGTGTTCATTTAAAAATAAACATTTCAGGGCCAGGTATATGATTTGGCAGGAGAGCATATGCCCCCATGTGTGAGGCCCTGGGTTCAATCCCAGTACTGCAAACAAAACCCCACATATTAATAAAGAAACACACTTGGGGACCAGAGCGATAGTACAGCAGGTAGGGCATTTGCCTTGCACGTGGCAGACTCGGGTTCAATTCCCGGCATGCCATGTGGTCCCCCGAGCACCACCAGGAGTAATTCCTGAGTGCAGAGCCAGGAGTAACCCCTGAGCATCGCTGGGTGTGACCCCAAGAGCAAAACAGAAAAAAAGAACACTCTAAAGTCTGTCACCCAATCCACAAAGCTCTTTTTGGATCTCCACTTATCCCAAAAAGAACATTTTTTGCTTAACATCTTGGTTTGAGTCCTTAAGAATTGTTTTGGTTTGTTTTGGACAGCCTTTCTCCAGTGAGTTTCGGGACAAATATTAAGAATGGATGGAGCAAAAGGAGAGGGAGAGAAAAAGGGAATGCCCTGCCACAGCGGCAGGGTGGGGTGGGGGGAGGATGGGGGGAGGGTGGTGGGAGGGATGCGGGGACCATTGGTGGTGGAGAATGGGCACTGGTGGAGGGACGGGCACTTGACCATTGTATGACTGAAACGCAAGCACGAAAGTTTGTACGTCTGTAACTGTACCTCATGGTGATTCACTAATAAAAATTTTTTTTAAAGAAGAATGGATGGAGCTTGGGGAAACATCCAGGGAGTATGGCAGAGTGTGAGGAGCCATATTGTATGGCAGAGAATGAAGGACGAGCTGGGGAGCGCAATATTTTACCCCAAATAAGCTGTAGCTACTGAGGATACTGATTCTTAAAAATAACTTCCATCAGACATATCAATTGATATAAAGTGATTGAAACCAAGTTTGATAAGTTAAACTGCACAAATGCCATCAAGAATTCACCAGAAAGCCTTTTTTTGGATATCACCTTTCCTATTTATCTTGGATTGCCTTTTTTTAGTTTTTTTTTTTTTTTTTTTTTTTGCAGGGGCCAGGGGGGAGGGGCATATAAGGGAGTGCTCAAGGCTGACTCTGTGTTTAGGGATCACTGCTGGTGGGCTCAGGGGACCTTATGAGTTTCCGGGGATTAAACCCGGGTCAGCCATGTGCTAGGAAAGTGCTCGTCCCACTGTACTATCGCTCTGGCCTTGAATTAAGGGGACTGAAATAATACAATGGGTAGCATGTTTTCCTTCATATAGCCAACCCAGGATTCTTTCCCAGCACCCCATATGGTTCACTAAGTTCCTCCATCAGTGATCCCTGAGTGCAGAGCGAGAAGTAAGCTCCAAGCACCACTTGGAGTGGCTCCAAAAATTCAAACCAAAAATTTTTAATTTGAGATATAAAAATAAATGGCTAACTATATTTCTGGTTTTGCCAATAGTCTTATGGGTTTTGCATAGAAAGTTAAATTATGCTTATTGAGCAAGGCAGGAATGAAATAGGTCTCAATTTATTTAATGTCTTCTACATCTGGATGAGCATTTAAATATCTCATCCTGGACTCAGCTGATATTGATAATAAACAGGTCTGACATTCCTCAGCAAGGAAAAACCTAGCCAAAGAGCTACAAAATCGTAACTGAAAAAAAGGTTTTGCATTCTAATTAGCTTTTCTAAATCTCCATATGGACCTTTCGATATAAAATAAAGCTCATAAAACTCTTTCTGTAGAGGAACACACAGTAGTGTGTTAAGCTTTGTGATTATGCGGTGTCTTTGGTTGCTGCTGTGTTTTACAGCACAAAGGCAGCCACAGGTCCTGCATACAGCAAGGGAGGTGGAAGGATTGCAATCAAACCCTATAGTCACAGGCCATGGCATTTGATCCTGGGCTATGATTTCCTGCCCCCCTCAACTAAGCGTGGGTCTTAACGAAGATGCCGGTTGAAGTTGATGGAGACCAAAGAAATGCGTCGTACTGGTGTATACACCAGGCAGGGGCAAAGCATCCATCCACTGAGAAGGGACTGACTCTCACCACTGCCTTCAGAGAGAGCTACAGGCTTCATTTTCAGTCCTTGGGTATTTTGGATGTCAGGGCAAACTTGGTTTTCTCTTTCAATGACCCCTTTTGGAAAACTCTTCAGAATCTCCTATGGAAAAGCTTTTAGTCTCGTAGATTTTCAGGAGAAGGTGCTAGCAAGATGAGATTACACAAAAGGCGGCAGAAATCAAACAAGTGGCCGGGAAAGGGTCTCCAACATCGTGGATCCCTTGCTTGTCTCAGGCCATAAAAGTAATGTTGTAAGCACAAGGGACTTTTGCTACAAAAGGATGTTGCAGAACTTGTGGTTTCCTGTTGTAGAAACAAGCTTAAGAAACGGCCTTGGTTCGGTGAGGCCACTTCTTACCGAATGCCCATACGTCAGACTTGCTGCTGTATTTGAAGTAGTGAAACACCTCCGGGGCTGACCACTTGACTGGAAATTTTGTTCCTACTGAGCTGACATACTGGTCATCAAGAACATACCTGTGAGGGAAAATCAAAAAGACCTTGAGCCACCTGACTGTGCATAATGGGAGGAGCTTGGAAGCTCCCCCGCCCCCCCCCCAGTTGTCTCTGCAGAGGTTCCAGCTGATGAAGGCCTTTGGGCCATCCCATGTCAGCCAAATGTCTGGGTCTCTTGGAGGCCCCCTGTGCACCTCTAGGGTGGCCCTGATGATCCCTCGCACCACAGGGTCTTAGCAGGGCTTCATGCTTAGGTCCTTGCATTTAACTGCTGACCTGGTTGGTCAAATATTGGTGGGAGAGGCCCCCAGACCTCCTGAGCTCAGCTTGGGAAGAATTCATCACCAAAAATAGATATGCACCCTGGGAAACACCAAAGTCTATGTGCAGAATTGTGGGTCAATACAGAAAACACAGAAATGGAAAAATGAAATCAAGATGTTTCAAGGACCAAGGTAAGTCACAAGCATCTGAATGATGTGACAACAGAGCTGCGTGGCCAGCACGGCCTGTGCATGGCTTCCAGGATTCCTTATTCAGATGAAGACCGTGTCTCCCTTCTCCTAAGATATCAAGACATTACAGGCAATATTTCTTTTCTGAGAACAGAGTGAGCTTCTACCCCTTAGTCCTGGACACTTCTCCCTTCACTAAGTAGCTGTGAGCAGCACTTCCTTGTGTGCTTAATAGTTACATGTTGGAGTGTTGATAGAGAAGACCGCATATATTTGTGTGATGCCACGTAGCACTCAACTAAAGGGATGCCCTGCCAACATTGAAGGGTCCTAGAAGAGAACTACTTCTTGGTCATGAAGTTTGGAGGTTTTTTTTTAAAAAAAAATATGAGCCCAGCAAGCTACCGAGAGTATGCCGCCCGCATGGAAGAGCCTGGCAAGGTACCCATGGCATGTTTGATATGCCAAAAACAGTAACAACAAACCTCACAATGGAGACATTACTGGTGCCCGCTCGACCAAATCGATGAACAATGGGACGACAGTTCAATCCCCGGCATCTCATATGGTCCCCCAAGCACTGCCAGAAGTAATTTCTGAGTGCAGTACCAGGAGTAACCCCTGAGCATGAGCATTTCTGGGTGTGACCCCCCACAAAAAAAGCAAAAAAAAAATATGTGGAGTTTCAAAGCCACATTTGCCAAATACTGGATTAACCTTGGTCAACCCTCCACATTTCTTTGAAGCTACATTATCCCTCCTTGGAATTATGTTAGTTCATGTTGAATCAGAACAACTTTATACCTGTATTTTGTATCAGTGTCAAGAGCATCTGCCTCTCCTTTTGTCTAAACTGTGGGGAGGCTGAAGACATTCAGGTTGGGTTTTCAGTCATCAAACATTATGGAACATAAATGACAAATTAATCAGACTGAGAAACCACAACATAAGTAATTTTTAGACCTTGTTGGTCACTAGAGGGACAGGGGAACGGTTGGAGGGATGGTGGGGGGTTACTGTGAGAGTGGCATGGTTCCCTGACAGTTAGTGTGGTGAGGCTTATTCAAATATTGAGGTGTGATGCTACATTCCCCAAATTATATAGTGATATAAAGCAATAAACTTTGTTTTAAAATGTTCCAAGGAGATGGCACAGGGGTTAGGGGTGCATGCTTTGTATGCGCCCAACCCTGGTTTGATCACTAGAAGTTCCATGGTCCCCTAAGCATCCCCTGAACAACAAGAGTTCTGCTCTCCAGGCTGGCCCTGCTGGTCCCACCATCACAGAGCCGAAATAGCATCACTGAGGACCTTAGGGCTCACGTTGAGTTGGCTCCAGTCTGACTGGCTGATTATTGCTGGGAGAGGCTCTTCGAGCACTTTTAGTCCCAGAATAAAAAGCAACATGAAGTACATTGATGGGACTAATACAAATTAAAAATGGAATACATAGATATTGATAAAAATAAATGTTTAGGATTTCATTGAACTTTCTCTTAAGTTTAGAAAATATTTATCAGGATGCTGAAAGAATTCAAAGGAACCTTGGATAATTTCTAAAGAATTCTCTCTAAGTGAAGAAATGAGATGTCCAGAGGTTGTAAGGGGAGGGGCCCAGATAGCTACGCCCCAGTTCACAGTTCTATATCCCCATAAAGCATTTAAATGAAACGATATCTCTCTGTCACTAGTTGCACCTTTGGAACTGGCTTACCTAGTCATTCCAAAGTCAGAAACTTTCACTGTGAGGTCACTGTCTACCAAGCAGTTCCGGGCAGCCTTTGGAAGAAAGACAAAATTACCAAGTAGGAAAAATGACCAACAGTCTCCTGACATCAGAATCATTTTTCTTCAGCAGAATATATGATTGCTTGTCATGAAGGCTTCCTTTCACAGGCGTGATCTGAAGCACAGATGTTGTCTCTTTCCATTTGCATCTTTTAACTTTTCAAATTGGAAATGTGCTCCTGCATTTTCTCCCCCTCGTTCATCTCAGCAAACAACACGAATGGTCTTGCACATTAAGCAAAGAACCTGGGCTCATTAACAAGATGAAAAATTTCATTTCTAGGGGTTTCTCTCTACCACTAGAAGACTGTGCTGTAATGGATGCTTTAAAGGCATAAATGCTGAGCCGGAGACTTTCAGAAGGCACTGGCCTAGCTGTTCCTGGCACCTTAGCTCTTGGACACAAGACAATCTCTAAAAGATAAACACCAAGTGATTAGCAAGCAGAACACTCCCCACTCTTACCCTGACCCAAACATACAAATTTCATTTCCTTCTAGGCTAGGGTTTTTGTGGTCTGACTTGGTTGGTTTTCATCTCTGCAACTGCGATTGATGGGAATGACTGCTTAGTGTTAACTAAGCCCTTCCTGGAGTAAAGGTCAACTGGGGGTTGACAGTTCAGAGAAACACTACACCTACACTCACCAGTCTTTCCCACCTCTTTTCCTTCATACACGTATAGGCCATGATGCTTCTACTCTTTCTTTTTTCCTTCTTTTTTTTTTTGCTTTTTGGGTCACACCTGGCGATGCACAGGGGTTACTTTTGCTTTTGCACTCAGGAATTACTCCTGGCGGTGCTCGGGGGACCACATGGGGTGCTGAGAATCGAACCCAGATCTGCCACATGCAAGGCAAATGCCCTACCCGCTATACTATCTATCGTTCCAGGCCCTCTTTCTGATCTTTAAATATTTTCTTTTAAAATAGTGATTTTTCGGGGACTGAAGAGATAGCACAGTAGGTAGGGTGTCTCTCGGCACCCCACTAGGTCCCTTGAGCACCACTGACTCGGGAGTGATTCCCGAGTGCAGAGCTAGGCGTAACCCCTGTGCGAGGCCCAAACTCGAACAAATAAAAAAAGAAATTGAATTTTAGCAAAAGTATCATGTCCCTAAGCCTGTCAAAAAGGAACAAAAAGTAAAGATGCTCTCCTGGCCCTCTCAGCGTCTGTGTGTGAGCTTGGTGGGAAGCAGGGAGTCCTGTGGATCGTTGCCCTCTTTTCTTTGAGCTTGCTCGCCAAGCTTTTCTTGGAGCTTTTCTTACCAAGTCCCGATGGATGAACTGGTGACTCTCCAAGAAGGCCATGCCTTCACAGACATCATAACACATTTCTAAGAGCTGGCAGGGTTCCAGGCTTTTCCCATGACTCTTCAGGTAATCAAGCAAGCAGCCATTGGTTATATATTCAGTGACGATGTATATCGGGTATCTCTTTGAACACACTCCGTAGAATTTTACCAGCTTGGGATGGCTGAGTTTCCTGGAAACAACAGATTTTCGAAGTTCAGTACTAAGACGCCACATGCCATTTTCCACATCTGTAAAACATCCTCGGGACCAGAGAGATAGTATAGCGGGTAAGGCACTTACTTGCATTGCAAGCCGCTGACCTAGGTTCAATCCCTAGCATGCATATGGTCACCTAAGCCTGCTAGGAGTGATCCCTGAGGACAGGGCCAGAAGTAAGCCTTGATCACAGCCAGGTGTGACCCCAAAACAAAACAAAAATCCTTCTCAGATTTATGGTCTTTTTTTTGTTGTACCCTCATTGCACTTGGGAAAAGAAAGAGAAAGAAAATTTTAGGAGCTCCTAAGAACTCCTTTGTATTCACATAATAAGAGTACTGCCTCATTTTAAACAATTATACTTCTAGCAATAATTTAGCATTTGTAGGTACTTTCTTCCATTTTCCTACAGAGAAGCAGTGGTCTGTTGCCTTGGAGATTCCATAGTCTTCCATAGTATCTTGAGAACTCCTATGACTTATTTGAAAGAAGTTACATGCACGCTAAGAGCATTCACCTTCCATGTCTAGATATTTCCTTCTAAAAAAGTATTTACTTAATATCCTGATGTGAAGAGCAAAGGCAAAATGAAAATAGTCATCACGTTAGAGAAGTGATATTAGGCACAATTTTTATTTCTGTTAAAAAGACTGATTTTATACTATTATGTTACTTTTTCAAGAATAAATTAAGAAACTTGCAACCAAATTTATAGCATTTCTGGTAGGATATGACATAGCCATTACAATACTTGTCAACTTGCCATTATGAATGTATCTGTTCCTATAAATTTACAGCATGATTCTTCAGTGTTCAGATGTGTGAAGTAGACATAAATTTAACATATAAAATAAGAAACTCTTAATGAATGAGGATTTATTAAATATTTCATTTTCTTCTTATTGGAACTACAGTGTAATATCTTATCATACTATTCCGCTATTAATCTTACAGCAATTTAAAGACCTGCACAGAGGGCTGAAGATATTGCTCAATGGACTGAGTTCATGATTTGGATGTGGGAGCCCAGGATATGGTCCCTTGAACCATATGATCCCCCTGGACACTGATGAGCATGTTCCTAAAACCAAAGTAAAATAAAGACCTAAATGGTACTCACTTGCTCCCTTCAAAGGGAGGCCTATGGATGGACAAAAGTTCACTGTACAATAAAAGCTATTCCTTGAACAAATTCAATCCCTTACCAGGGCACTCATAGTAAGAACTGTATGCCAACTGATATTTCCCTCATGGGAGGCCTTTACCTATTCTGGCCCACTCTAACATATTTCTTTATGACAATGTGACTTGTCATTGACTCTTGATTACTAGTTTTTTAAAAATGTTACACTGAGACATTAGAATTACGTCATGAGTCTAAGGAAATGTCTGCCAGACTTTTCTGTTTCACAAAGGAAAACATTAAAGGGCCCTTTCCCATTTTCATAGGGCAGAGCGATAGCACAGCGGGTAGGGCATTTGCCTTGCATGAGGCTGACCTGGGTTCAATTCCTCTGTCCCTCTCGGAGAGCCTGGTGAGCTACCGAGAGTATCCCGTCCACACGGCAGAACCTGGCAAGCTACCCGTGGAGTATTCGATATGCCAAAAGCAGTAGCAACAAGTCTCACAATGGAGATGTTACTGGTGCCTATTCAAGCAAATCGATGAACAACAGGAAGACAGTGCTACAGTGCTCCCATTTTCATAATCATCCCATTGCCAAAGTTATAACAAGTGACATCACTCTTAGGGACCGTGCAACTGGACCATGCGGGGACCCTTGTTTAAAAATTATTAAGAATTACAAGAGGATGGCAGCAGAGCATTAAATCTGAATGCAGGATCTGGGCCTGGTGAGAGCACATGTTGTACAGCTCATGAAGCTTGCAGCTATATAGTACCTCTTCTAAAAACGTTCTGCCTTTCCTGATTACAAAAGTGGCTAAGCCCACGGACACTGAACTGTCTGGTGAGTTTGCATCTCCACTTTGGGCAAGTTATTTACCATTTCTGTGCTTTGGAAAATGAAATGAAATTTCATTATAATATTATGAAGTGGCAGTGTGGGGTGGGGGGAGACGGGACTGGGGAGGGGGGGAGGGATGTTGGGTTTACTGGTGGGGGAGAATGGGCACTGGTGAAGGGATGGGTTATCAAACTTTGTAAGGGAGAAACATGAGCACATGTTTCACAGCTCCCCACTGCCACTCTTCACATATAATATTTTAAATTTTCGAATATTTGGGCTTAGAGGAAAAAGCCTGTAAACTCTATTTATAGGAGCCTTTCTGTCAACATTCAGAAAGTGCTCTTTCTTTGCAGTGGATTTGTGATTTCACTGACCTTTGACCCAAGTCCTGCTACAGCCCTGTTTTTCCTACCCTGCTAAGTGTTTCTTAAAAGGACAACCGGCTGTTCTAATCTGCTTCAGACTGTGGGGTTTCCTGGTCACCAAGCTTTCAGTGCGAAAACTTGGAAAGTCTCCAACTGAGCTGGGTAGTTGGTCAGCCTTCATAGTCTGATACACCATGCTGATAAATAGTGGTAAAATTATTAAACTATTTCTTTGAGCTTCCATAAGAGAGAGGAGATTGGATGGGGATGGGGGAGAATATGTATCACCAAGAATATGTGCCTGGAGCTGAGATCCAGTAGGAATGTCATCTTCACTTACCTGGTGACACAAGAGGCTGGTTGGAAGGGGACTTTTAACAGATGGCATGGACAGTACAGGAAGGAAGTGGATATTGTCTTCAGTGTTACTTTAGTTCCGACCCATAGTGGCTCCTGCCTTAGGCTTGAGTTTTGTTTTATAGAGACACATTCTGTTCTTCATCCTACTCTGCACCATCCCACAATGAAGCCACAGGGCCCAGGAGATATGCCCACCCAGCATTGTTGTCATTTTTTGATGGCCCTTAGTATAAGGACTTGGTCCCAATAGCGAAGACCTCCTGGACAGGATGCATGAGTTTCTCCTGGGTCTTTTCCCCCAAGAGTGGACCACATTAGCAAAAATTGTGGGCCTGTGTATATCGTTCATGGGAGAAATGAAGGGAGCTTGGGACCACTAGACGATGTATAATAATAAGAAATACAGGGAACAATAAAGCTGGGGGATGGGAGGAGAAAGGGGAGTGACTGCGGGATTTGGAGGCCCTGGGCCTGGGCAGGCTTCTCTAAAGAGTCTTGAGAATTCTAAATTCAAATACGGTCTTTCTGGTAATTATGAAGGTGTACATTCAAAGGAGAAATATGTCCTCTTTGGTTTGTCTTTTGGGCCACTCCTGGCTCTGTGCTTAGGAATCACTCCTGATGAGGCTTGCAGTGCTGGAGATCAAAGTCAGGCCAGATACATGCGAGGCTTACCTGCTGGACTGTCTCTCTGGCCCAGGACCTTTTTGTTTCAGGTTTCTGGACCATACCCAGCTGTAGGATAACATGGGCTTTGTCCTTTCAGCCTTGCCGCAGGGAACTTAGTTTACCTTAAAGCAATGTCCTTTCTGTATGGACACAGGAAGACAGTTAATAATGTGCTTTGTAACTTGGGAGCTGATTGACTCCAACAATATTTACTCTCAGGAATCTGCTTTCTCAACTCAGTTGCCCTTAGTTCCTAGCACCCCAAAAGCAGGGTCCCGATGAGGGACGGAATGGATCCAGGGCAAGCTGTGAGCTACCCTGGCATCAAAATGGGCCAGGCCAAAGTGCCACAATACTCAACTATAAGTTGAGAGCATGGTCATAGACAAATGCTGTCATGATCCAAAAGTAACAATGAGACTAGGACCCTGCTGGTGTTAGGAAAACTAACCTGGCCTGAGGACTGTGGTCTGGAATATATAGTGAGATGTCCTCAGGAAGAACCAAACATTAAGTCTGATATATCTCTTACTGTACTCATACAGAATGACATTGCTAGAAATATTAGAAGTAAATTTACTATAACTATTTAAGTGGATTACTAGCTGAGGAAGGAAGAAAGGGACACACCCTGACACACCCTTGTTTGGACTCCACCCTTGAGCGGATCTCCTTAGATGAGATTTCCTTAGATTTTGTTAATATCCTCGAGAAATGGTCTTACCCTTCTTTGTTGATTTGTTAATGTTCAACCCGCCTTTGTGTTACTGCCCTATGTAATTTGCTATATAAACTAAGACTGGGGGGCACTGACGGGAGACAGAAGACAGAAGAGACAGAGAAGGAGACACAGGAGAGAACACGGGAGAAGAGCAGAGAAGACACAGAAGCAGAGACAGAGAGAGGTCGGAAGAGACCAGAGGAGAGACTACAGTGACAGAAACAGAGAGACAGACAGAAGCAGAGCACAAGGAGGAGCCGTCCCGATTTGGTCCTTACACAGCGGCTCAAGAACACCTAACTCGAGTTGTACGTTCGAGAGAGAAATGCCCAGAGAGAACTGCCCCGAGTGCCCGCGGACAACAGAACGACATGACATATCATTGCGTCTCCCCCTCCGGCGCGCGCCACACCTGTGATTTTTTACACCCAGCTGTCCTCCAGAGATAGTCCTGGCTCTTCGCTTAGGAGTGACCGCTGGCAGTGCTCAGGGGACCTTATGTGATGCTAGGATTAAACCAGGGTCAGCCCCATGCAAGCCAAGTACCTTATCCACTGCACAGTCTCTTCAGTTCACAGAATCTATTTGACATGTGTTCACTCAATTTTTGCATTTCTCTGTTGCATAAATGCTCACTTTGCAAGTGTGACAGACAGGACTGTGGGCACGAATGTCTGCCCATGGTGAGGACTCAACTGGCATTGCTCAGACAAAACTTACATCATGGTCTGGGCCTCCTGGAAGAATTCATCTTCTGACATGGAGCCCTCCTTGATCATTTTCACAGCAACATCGTATTGCCCCTTCCACCTGGCAAGATGAACCACTCCGAACTGCCCGCTGCCCAGCTGCTTCAGCACTGTGATCTCTTCTCTTTTCAGCTCCCAGATGTCTAACACGGCAAAACGGACATATTTTAGGTTTGAGTAGAAAGGCTAACAGTTTCCCAAGTGATTTTTATTTTTTACTTTTTTTTTGCTTTTTGGGTCGCACCCAGTCATGCTCAGGAGTTACTCCTGGCTCTGCACTCAGGAATTACACCGGCGGTGTTGGGGGAACATATGGTATGCTGAGGATTGAACTTGGGTCAGCCCCGTGTAAGACAAACGCCCAACTCGCTGTACTATCAATCCGGCCCCTCCCAAGTGATTTTTGATTTTAAGTTTGGTCTCTCAAAAAATCCCCGAGTGCTATAGTTTTCTAACCTACTTAGACCACCTGGTAATGCCAACTTGGACTGCACTTGAAGCAGATACCATTATTAATGACAAATCTCAATATCTTGACTAACTAGAGGCATCTGGGCATTGGTGTCAAAATGTGCTCAGTGCCCTGTGCTTGGTAAAACATCATTACTTTTCTATTCTTTTTCTTTCTTTTTTTTGGTTTTGGAACACACCCAGTGGTGCTCAGAAGTTACTCTTTACTCCTGGCGGTGCTGGGGGTACCATATGGGATGCCCGGGATCAAAGCTGTTTTGGTCACATGCTAGGCAAATGCCCTACCTGTCATACTATTGCTCCAGCCCCCAATACATTTTTTTTTTGCTTTTTGGGTCACACCTGGCAATGCACAGGGGTTACTCCTGGCTTTGCACTCAGGAATCACTCCTGGCAGTGCTCGGGGGACCATATGGGATGCTGGGAATCGAACCTGGGTCGGCCGCGTGCAAGGCAAATGCCCTACCCGCTGTGCTATATCGCTCCAGCCCCCCCAATACATTTTCTTATAAAACAAATTAAATTGTGATCTGGGTGGATTGCATTATCCTGAGCACGCAAGTTGAAAACGGGTTATCCTAAACAGTCACAGAACAAGAGGCAAGGATAGATAATGGATCCTAGGGGCTGATGACAGGTCTAAGCATAGAAACAGACAATACTTTGGACGTTGCTGGGGATATTACAGATTTCATTTAAGAGAACTTAAAAGGGTTTGCTTTTTAAGAAAATGACTTTGGTACATCTACACAATGGAATACTATGCAGCTGTTAGAAAAGATGAAGTCATGAACTTTCCATATAAGTGGATCAACATGGAAAGTATCATGCTAAGTGAAATCAGTCAGAAAGAGAGACACAGACATAGAAGAATTGCATTCATCTGAGGAATATAAAACAATAGAACAGGAGACTAACATCCAAGAATAGTAGAAATAAGTACCAGGAGGTTTGCTCCATGGCTTAGAAGCCGGCCTCACATACTGGGGGAAAAGGCAGCTCAGATAGAGAAGGGAACACCAACTAAAGTGTGGTTGGAGAACCCGCTCAGGATGGGAGATGTGTGCTGAAAGTAGACTATAAATTGAACACGATGGCCACCCAATACCTCTATTGCAAACTACAATACCCAAAAGGAGAGAGAGAGAACAAAAGGGAATGCCCTGCCACAGAGGCAGGGTGTGGGAGAGGGATACTGGGGTCATCGGTGGTGGAGAATAGGCACTGGTGGAGGGATGGGTACTTGAGCATTGTATGACTGAAACACAAGCACGAAGATATGTAAATCTGTAATTGTACCCTCACAATGATTCATTAATTAAAAAATAATAAATTAATAAAATTAATAAACAAATAAAGTTTAATACCTAAACACTTTCAGAAAAAATTAAAGAAAAAAGAAAATGAACGAATATATCTGAAGCTTTCCCCGGCCCAATGCACAGAGACTTGCTTTTTTGTCTCCCTAAGTTTTTTAAAAGTGTCTTAAGTGTCTTTTGAACAAAACTGAAGGGAAATGAAGCTCAAAGATGAGTCCATACCACTTCCCAAGGACGCGGAACTGGGAACCTTGTTGGTCGTGGTTGACACAGGGTGACGGAGTCGTGTAATCATGCCTGCAACAGAATCAGTGTCACATGAACACACACCATAGCATGTTGTCACATGGTCTCTTTACATCCCCTACCTCCGGGAGCTGAGCTAGCAGAGCTAAGGCTGTGCCAAAGGTGAAAGAGAATCCATTTGGAACATATTCCTTTTCTAGGTGGATTCGTTTCTGTGACTAACTAGCTACATGCTAATTAAAATTTTAAATAGTAAATGCTAATTCTAATTAAAGTTTTAAAAGTAAAACCCAAAATTAAAGGTGTGAAACAAAACCAAAATTAAAGAGCAATCACTCTATGCAATCTAAAGCCTCAACAGTGTAACTGGATGGAATCTTTCAGTTAAATTTTTTTCCATTTTTATCTTTAAATTACTTTGTTTAAATATGTATATACAAAGCACATACATTTGTCAAGACATCAGAACACTGCATAAGGTTACAAAATAAGGGACCGGAGCGATAATACAGTGGGTAGGGTGTTTGCCTTGCACAAATCTGACCCAGGTTCTATCCCCAGCCTCCCAGAAAGTTCCCTGAGCCCACCAAGAGTGATTCTTCATTGCAAAGCCAGGAGTAACCCCTGAGCACTGCTAGTGTGGCCCCACAAAATAAAAATAAACTTACAAAGTAGAAGGTAAACCACCTGAGTTAATTAAAAAAAACTGGAGCCTTTGACTAAACTGCATTAAATTTATTAAATGGTTGATTCGTTTTCATTGTTTAAACTGAGTTGTGGTAAATTTGGATGAAAACAATTACAGTATTTATGGGAAGATACAATTCCTCAAAAAATGTCAGTGTCTTCAGGGTTCAAGGGAGAATGCACGGGGCAAGGCTTTTGTCTTTGATGCAGCTGACCCCTGTTTGCATCCCTGGTACCACATAGGGTCCCCTGAGCACTGCCAGGAGTGACCCTTCAGCACAGAACCGGGATAAACCGTGTATACTTCTGGGTGTAGCCCCAATACACCCCCATAAAACAATTAATGTTTGTTTCAAACATAGAATGGTTTCAAGTCCTGGAAGATCCCACACATGTGTTTTTATAGGAGTAGTTTTCAGACCTTTTAAATTCAATAACTTTAATGAAAGAAATAGGTGATGTAGGTTTTAGAGAAGCTGAAGTAAGCTACATGTATATGTATGAAAAGACTTCATAGACAAGTTGAATAAAGAAAGGACGTGGAAAAATAAAATGTGTAGGAGCTCTTTGCAAAAATAAAAGGCATACATGTACAAGAATCCACAATGTGTGTTTCTATATGATGAATGGTAAGTGTTATTGTCATCACAGAAAAAAACCGTCAGCACAGACACCAAAATAACAGTGAAGGTTTCTCCTCCAATGCCAACTGTTTCTTAAATGTTTGCATTTTGCACTCACCTTACTTTAAGAAAAAGAGAAATGCTTACAAATATTTAAATTGGGGTTTTAAGTTTGATTTTTCAGGAAGCAGAATAGTTTTTATTGAATGAAACTTACTTAGAAGGATGTGGGCGCACATATGCTGCCCGAGCCCATGTGCTGCTTGGACCCACATGGCCGAGCACATGTGGTGCCCGAGAACATGTGTTGCTTGCATCTCCCCTCTTGAGTTGTATACTTTCATGTTTTCATGTCTGACGCTGGGATGGGTGTAGGGGCTCTGTCTGCCCTTGGAGAAGCCCGCATTTTCTCTTGAGTGCGTTACTCTCTCTCACTCTCTCACTCTCTCTCCCCCTCAAAAATCCTCCAAATAAAATCTATTTACTTAAAAAAAGAAAGAAGGAAAGATACGAGTGGGGAAGAAGGAAAGAAAGGCGTGTTCAAGAGAGAAAGAGCGACGAAGCAAGCACAGAGACAGCAAAGAGATGTGTTCCGGGGCTGGAAGGAGTACAGCTTTGTTCTCGTTTTGGGGCCACACTCATGAGCGCTCAAGGGCTACTCCTGCCTCTGAACTTGGGACTTGTTCCCAGAGGTGCTGGGGTGGTGTGTGCTGGGTTCCAACATGAGTCTCCTATAAGCAAAGCATGGACTTAGCCCTTTGAACTCTCTTTCCAGGTCCCCACCTCAAGCCGGTCCATATTTTTTTTTCATCTTTCAACATTTTTATTTATTTATCAATTTTACTGCACTGCACTGTAGCACTGTTGTCCCGTTGTTCATCGATTTGCTCAAGTGGGCACCAGTAACGTCTACATTTTGAGACTTGTTATTGTTTTTGGCATATCGAATATGCCACCGGGAGCTTGCCAGGCTCTGCCGTGCGGGCGGGATACTCTCGGTAGCTTGCTGGGCTCTCGGAGACAGACGGAGGAATCAAACCCAGGTCGGCTGCGGGCAAGGCAAATACCCTAACTGCTGTGCTACCGCTCCAAACTTTCATGATTATGTTTGAGTCAAAAAATATTCTAGTGCCCATCCCTCCACCAGGGCCCGTTCTACACCCCCAATGTTCCCAGTAGCCCTCCCCCCACCCCCACCCCTTCCCACCTCCCGCCTCTGTGGCAGGCACATTCCCTCTTACTCTCCCTGTCTTTTTGGTTGCTATAAACATGTCCATATTTTTATAGAGAGCATCTTTACTTCTATTTCACTCAACTTTCTTTCTTGGCATTAGAAAGTTTATCATGTTAGATTGCAGAAAATGTAAGTTAGAGGCCACGGGAGGCAGAGAACTTGAAAGCATCTTCCCCACTTTCGTGGTTCTCTGTATAATAATGACTATTAGCATGCTTAGTAGTAACCAGGAACACTGATATTTATTGCCAGAAACCATAAAAGAAAAACTGAAGTAAGCTACCTGCTGAGTTGTGCTGATGATAGTGAATAAGTTTTGGAATGGAATCAAAACAGTAGTTTTCTGCCAGGTACAATTTGTTCTCAGCATTTGTATGCACATGGTAATGTTTGACTGTTCCTGTTTTGTCACTGGTAAGAAGAAAAGAATGTTAAAGCATTTATAAGAAGCAACATGAGCTTGAATTATCACTGTACCACTGTCATCCCGTTGTTCATCGATTTGCTCTAGTGGACACCAGTAATGTCTCCATTGTGAGACTTGTTGTTACTGTTTTTGGCATATCGAATCTGCCAAGGGGAGCTTGCCAGGCTCTGCCATGTGGGCAGGATACTCTCAATAGCTTGCCGGGCTCTCCGAGAGGGACGAAGGAATCGAACCTGGGTCGGCCTCATGCAAGACAAACGCCCTACCCACTGTGCTATTGCTCCAGTCCAAGCTTGAATTAACAACACATAATAATGACTGAAGGTGCATATGCGAACTGTGGAAAGGGAATTCAGAGAGCCTTGCCATTTGGCGTTTTCTGAAATATCTGTGATGCTCCATAGTTATGGAGGAGACGCCTTCCTGAACTCCAGTTAGATTTTGTGCACATCCAGAATTCAGTAGTATGAAATCTGGGCCATTCCTTCTTGGGGAAGTATAAGCTGGGATCTGTGCTTGGTGCTTGAGAATGCTGCCATTCAGTTCTTGACTGTTATTCTGCACACCAATTATCTTTTAGATTTATAATGGGGATGAAAATAGGGGAGGTGATTTGGCTGGGCGGGGGTGAGAGGGGTGTTCTCAGCCAGAGCAAAGAGGAGGGCTCTTTGGGAAGGGAACCTGCAGGCTGAAAAATGCTGTCCTTTCCTGAGATGACGGTTCAAGTATAGATATTTAACTAGAAGCGTTAATTTCCTGACAATCTTGTAATCATAATAAAATGCAGTTAAATACTACATGTTCAGGCTTTACTATAGTCATGCACATATCTAGATTTCAAATTTCACATTAGGTCTCATTAGCTTCATAATTACGTTCTATAAATTTGAAGTTATATATATCGTTTCATGACAAATTTGCTTAAAACTTAAACTCCTAGAGTTAAGAGTGATGGTGGTTTATCTTTAAGTCTTGATGCCTTATTGAATACTGAGCACATCAATTTTTCACCTAATAAAGATAAAGGGGGAGCGGAAAGCTGCTCGATGAGGCTCACTACATAGATGCAGTCCAGGGAACACAACTCCACATCTTCTGCCTTCCACCAACTCTGACCTTGATGGGAAGACTTACTGGGGGTGGGCAGGTCTAAGCTCCACAGCAGGGGATGAATGTGTAAGGGTCTAGGGTCCATTGCTGTTTCCTTCTTGTTTAAGACATAGGAGAGACCTGAGGGCCATTCCCCAGATTCTTGTGACACTTGTTTACTGAGGCATGCACCAGGCACCTGGCTGTTCTCTACAAAGCACAGGGTTCACCCACAAAACTGTTGTCTTGGAAGTAGGGGCAGAGGACGACTCTCAATGGTCACATCCAACAAATACTTTAAGCCTTAACTTCTGGAGTTTACAAATAGCATCTTATTCCAAAAGGTGACTGACCGCAGTAGCCAAAGAACAGACATGAAAGATAAGAGAATGAAATCCATGCCATACTTACTTTACAGCCTTACTAAACAGGGACACTGTGTACATTCCAACCTGGCTGGAATTTCTAACCATGAATGCTCCTTCTTTTCCCTGAAAAGGAAGGAATATGTGGAAGGAATAGGAAACATCTTCATTATTCTTGAAAACGATTTTTCCTGGTAGGTGGTGAAACATAGCTTTTCGGTCTAGTTAAATGTCACTGACGACACAGATTGTTCAACAGTTGGCATAGAAGGAGGCCCATCATTTAGATGTCCCCTCTTCTCACTCAATTTTTTTTACAGCTCTACCCCCAGTGTTTGAATTCTTCCTCTATGGTTAAGTTTCAATTCTGACTAATCATGTTCTCTTTTTTGTATTTGAGCAAATACATGTTTTTCATCTTTCAACGATAAAATTAAAAAAAAAAACACATGCCATTATATCACACCCTTGGAAGCTTTTAGGGAAGCAAAGAGCCAGAACAAATCGTTTGTTTAAGTTCTGTACTCAACTTGTATTTCTGAATGTCTTGTGCTAATAATTCTAAGCAGATCCAGATTCTGAAAGAGCAGATAATAAATTGTAAATGTGTCAAAATACTTATTTGTGTTGTGAAGTTATCACTTTCTTGCCAGTATTTTTTAAGGAAATAATTAGGGTGTTTTATTAGTTGAGTTACATTAAAAGGTCATTTATGGAAGTCAGCGTTTTGCTGTTGGTAAATTCGAAGCCAGTTAGTCACAAAATTGGATAGATTTATTTATCATTACATCTGCTGTACTCTGGTTAAGATGGCCACGAGTAAATTATCTCTCGGTAGTCATGTCCTCTGTGTTCTCCTTCCATGCTGACACTGGGATGGGCCATGTGACTTGATTTGGTCAAGAGAACACTAGAGAACATGATGGAGGTATAGACTTAATACTACATTTCACTGCATAAACATTGCAGGTTTGATACCATCTTTTGAAAAAAGTGGGGTATAACCATAATATAAGCTTTTTTTGAATCCGTGCTAGTATTATTTGAAAGCATGATACAAATACAGTGTTCTCATAGAATTGGGGTCCATATCCTCTCCTATCACTTCCTTGAGGTCACCATGCTGTGAGGAAGCCTGAGTTAATCACTGGGGGAAACTGTGGCTCCCCAGTTGACTGCCTCAGTTCAATTCAATGTGGCTCTCCCTCTCCCACCCCGTCAAAGCACCAGTTAACCACAGCTACCGTAGTGACCCCAAACGTATAACATAGAAGAGCAAATTTTAACTCTTGTTGTTTCAAGCCATTGCCTTTTGGAATGGCTTGTTGCACAGTAATAGATACTGCATCAAAGGAAGGTGAAAGATTTGGTAACCCATAGGCAAGACAACCAACACTATGATATGATACACTGACTGAGTAATTAACAATAAGGCTACTATAAGAGGTCCAACAATAGAGATCTTTAGAGACTGTTTAAAGACTGGGATGTTTACCTTTTGTCTCAGTAACTGCTCAGATTGTGACCTGGACATGTTACCTGCAAACCAGCTGCAACGGAAAGAATTCCATATTTGAGAATGAATTATTTTTAAGTTTTATTTTAACACTATGATTTACTGCATTGATAATGGCAGGTTACATGCAAAAAGCATTCCAACACCACACCCCCCACCAGAGTGCCCACTTCCTTTATGTCCCAGTGACCCCCCTGTAATATGTTTCCTATTAAAGACCACTTCTCAGTTTTTGATGCCTTTGAGCTTTTGTTATTTCTTTACTGTGTTACTTTATAACCCACGTATGAGGAAGACCATTCTGCATCTCTCCTTCTCCTCTGACTAACTTCATTCAGCGTGACACTCTCCAGATCCATCACATAAACACAAATTGAACAATTTCATCTTTTTCTTATATCTGAGCAGTATTACATTTTCTTTATGTATCAGTTTCTTTATCCAGTCATCTGTTCTTGAATATTTAGACTGTTCCCAGATTTGGGCTATTGTGACTATTGCTTCAATAAACATATGAGTGCAAATGTCTTTACTGAAGAGTTTTTGGACCCTTGGAGTTAAGTGTCAAGAAGTTGAATTTCTGGATCACATAGGAGAATGAATCATTTAAATTGCATAACACATCATTCAACTTTTCATCTGTAAGGTGAAGTATTAACCTACACCAGGGCTTTCCAAACTAGACTTCTCAAGAAAATCACCCCAAAAACTTTTGAAAGATTAATTTTCTGTATTTCCCTTCCCACTACTGATTCTGGAGTGATATTCACATCTCTGTTTTCAAATAGGCTGGGGTTTAGGAACTGTTGAATTCCCTCTATGTGACCTCTAACTTCTCTCAGATATCACTACTTTGTCTTTTTTCTGGCCACACCCATTAGTGTTTAGAGACCACACCCAACTGAGCTCAGGAGTCTGTGCTCAGGGCTAACTCCTGTCTCTATGTTCAGAGACCACAACTGGTGGTTCTGGGAGACCATTTTCTAAGCCAGGATTAAACCAGGGTCACAGACTTAGAAAGGCAAGTGCCTTAACCTTTGAACTATCTCTCTGATCCTATATATCACCATTTTAAATGAAAGCCAGACTTCAGGGTAAAGTTAGTCTCCAAGGATGAATGTTTCTACCTTTTGACCCTCCTGTTTTCTTTTGATAATCTGATGGAAGTTCATATTATAGCATCTATTTTCAATGTCAATATTTTTCTTTTTTTAAGTTTTTTCAATGTCAACATTTTTCTAAGATGTATTTTCTATTTGCAGGAGAGTAGTATTTGTCTAAGATTATATCAAACAGGAGCAATTGCACTAAACTAAAAAAAAAATCATGTGAGGCATCCAAGTATAATCTTTAAATATTGCCCTTTTTTACTAAGTTATTCTAGGACATAATTTTTTATGTGGGGGCCACATCCAGCAATGCTTAGAGGTTACACCTGGCTCTGCACTCAGGAATTACTCTCGACAGGCTTGTGGGATCATAGCTGGAGATTGAACCCGGTTAACCACGTGCAAAGCAAGCACTCGACTGGCTATACTATCACTCTGGTCCCATCACTTCTTATTTTATATGTGAAGTTCAATGGGATAAAGAGATGTTTCTAATGTGAAATCAAGTGTCTATGTAGCCTTTGACTTTGGCCAAGACAAGGCACTAAGACATGAAGAGAACAAGATGTGAGGTAGGAGGGATCATAGGTCTAGGACCTGGGACCTAAGGGATCCTCAGGCTAGAAGATAACACTGAAGAGGAAACAGTAATACAACAACAATAACAACAACAACAACAGCAACGACAATAGTAATACAACAAGGAGAAAATTCAGGCAGAAAATGTTTCAGAACCTGGCAAGACGGAAGTATAGAAATATTTTCCATATATTCCCTGAATCAGGTGAAAGGGATCTAGCTGGTGGTCAGCTCACTGAAATGGAGCGAGTCTCACACTAGCTAGCTTGGAGGTCTGGGTTCTAGACATAATTTCCTAATAAGTAGTGTGTGGATTTGGATAAGCCAGTTAGCCATTTTTGGCTTTGGATCTTTCCATTTGTAAAATTAGGGTGAAGATTGAATTTTATTAAGGTTTTTTGGTTTGGGGGTTACACCAGGAAGTGCTCAGGGCTAACTCCTGATCTATGATCAGGGATCACTCCTGGTAGGGCTCAGGGAACCATATGTGGTTTCAGGGATCAAACCCTGGTCAGACATGAGCAAGACAAGCACCTGACCCTCTGTACTATCTCTCAGGCCCCATGAACTTGATAACTTTGAAAGCCCTTATAACTCTACCATTATATATACAGTGTAATGCATACTGGATACATGATTTGATAGCTTTCTTATTAATATTTTAATATATTAATACTTATTATATAAATGAATTAAAGAGTGTTATCTAGGATATCTGCCCACAGGAAATAGAAGGAAGAGACAATCAGAAACAAGGAAATAAGACAGCCCTATAAAATAATGTGAGATTTGGGGGGCTGGATCAATAGCACAGCGGGTAGGGTGTTTGCCTTGCACATGGCCGACCCGGGTTTGATTCCCAGCATCCCATATGGTCCCCTGAGAACCGACAGCAGTAATTCCTAAGTGCATGAACCAGGAATAACCCCTGTGCATCGCTGGGTGTGACCCAAAAAGCAAAAAAAATAATAAAGTAAAATAATGTGAGATTTCATGTAAGTTTCCCTCTTCTACACACTTATACACACACTCATATCTTGCTTGCATTGCAATTTTTCTGAAAATTGTCCCTGTTTAAATTTTAAAAAATAGTATTCTAATGGCAGAGCATAAGAGGCTTAGACCTAGTGCTAAGGCATCATTGGCCATCTAAATATTGGTGCCTCTGTCTTCAATGGAGTATAGTTGAGTTCCTCATGAAGTTATGACTATAAAGCAAACCTGTCCATGATCTCTGATAGAGCAGGAAACTAAGTAGGGGCACCAAGCATAGTTTGAGAAAGCTGAACCCCAGATCATAGAGCCTTCTAGTCCCAATCTCTGATTTTGAAGAGGCAGTCCTTCCCTGATGGTTTCTCTGATGCAGTCCCCTCACACACCATCAAAATCCTAAATGATGGAGCTATAGACTGTCTGTATTGTATCTGGGCTTTCCAAGTCAAAGAAAGTTTTCCAATTAATCTAAATGCTACAGACGAAAACCTACAAGATTTTCACTCCTACTGCTTTAAGTTTTTGTAATCTTTTAAAGTGCTATAATCTTTGGGTAATTATAGTGCTGGTATTTCTCAGTTTTTGTAGCGGGAGGGGGGAGTCTCAGTTTGAACGATCCCATCAGATGCTCCTCTGTGGGTAGAAGATGAAAAACTGGGTAGAACTAGAAGGTGACAAAGAGAACATGCTATAAAGGGGTGAAGGTAAGAGCATGTTTTCCCAATGTGACAGGTATAGCAAGGGTCAGCCTGGGTTAGATGTAGCAGGAAAGTGGAGACAGTGACGTGTATTTTATAAGCTCTCATTGGTCTGGTAGCTAATAAAACAATAACACAGTGTCTGTGCAAAAACAGCACTAAACATGGCATAACCCTAGTGTCCTATTTATATAGGTTGGCATTGGTTGCATTGGTTTCCATTGGTTGACTATATGTCTGATGTATATCTCAGATGTCTGAGACATATAGTATGCCTTATAATTAACTCCACTGTCCCTAACACCAATCTCTAAGCTCAGTAGATGATTACTTATGCCTATTTGTAGGATAATATTCTTAGATTTTGGGAACAAGTTTATGATCCTGACACCGACCTATCGCAGTAGATTTGGACTTGCAATAGTCTCATGTTCAATACAGCATTTAATCCTGTACTCTTTATCTCTCTAAAGGTTCTTGATTTACATGTTAAATTATAAAGCCACCCTAGGAATAGGAATCTCTCACCTTGCTGTCATGTTCAAGGTTTCAGTTGTGCTACTTTGTAAAATTAGTGTATCATAAATACATTCCCAAAATGGACTCAGTGTTATCTTAGATATTTCTAACTGCAGCCTGGATAATGTTCTCCAGGGAAGAGATAACTATTAGAAATGTCATATGTTATATCTCTGAAGACAAAGTGAAATGAAAGGGATGCAGCACGTGAAAAATCCAATGAATATGTGCAGCCAATTTAGATTGTCCAGATTGGGGGAAAAGCATTTTCATTGGCAATAACCCAGATCACTGTTACTCATCATGCAGATAGATGGCCAGAGCATCACATGTGTTAACTGATAAGAATCTGGTCTCTTGAGCAAGTCTGAGCCATCTGTTTTAATACCTTTGGAGAGGAATAGAACAGACATAAACATATCTGTGTTTAGCTTTAGAGGAACACAGAGCATGTTCAAAACTCACTCATAGCCATTTAGGTCTTCCTCATCTTCAGATGAATTTGACTCAGGGATGCCCCTTAAAAAGAGAGGAAAGGACACTATTACCAACAATGAAAGCCACCAAATAATCCAAGAGACTAACAGTGCAATATCAAATCCTATATGCTTCCTTCTATGAGAATAAGATTTAGACTGTTAGGTTTCATTGTCTGCACTTGGGAAGATAGCAGCAGAGTGAAGAGAGAGTCACTCAAAAATTAAGCTCTTGATTTGTGAGAAAATCACCTTCTATAATCAAAATCATAACTATGTAAATAGACACATGTGGGGGTTTGAATGAGGCCACCTCTTTTTTCAAACACTAAAGGCAAGAGCTTCCCCAGGCTGACTGAGTAATCAGATTGTTCAGTTCTAAGCACTTCTTTGGGAGGTAGGGGCAGGAGGTATATAATAGAAAAGAAGTGGGTGACTAGTGATAATTCACCCAACTAAAGTGGGGAAAGGGGCAAATAAATCAAGTTTCCCCCATAATAGGTAAGTCCAAATTTCCCAGTCATTACCGATATACAAAAATATTTATATAATACACAGATTGAGTAAATTTAAAACATATGTATATTTATGTTAACAGCAGCCTAGACCAGGAATGAACAGGAAAAATCAACACAAAGAAAACTATAACCGGGGGCTGGAGTGATAGCATAGCGGGTAGGGCATTTGCCTTGCACGCGGCCGACCCAGGTTCAAATCCCAGCATCCCATATGGTCCCCTGAGCACCGCCAGGAGTAATTCCTGAGTGCAGAGCCAGGAGTAACCCCTGTGCATCGCTAGGTGTGACCCAAAAACCAAAAAAAAAAACACAAGAAAACTATAACCATCATTAATTCAGACAAGCAAAAGGATTTAGAGAGGCAAACTACATGGGTCTCTCTTTCTCTCTTTCTTTCTTTCTTTCTTTCTTTCTTTCTTTCTTTCTTTCTTTCTTTCTTTCTTTCTTTCTTTCTTTCTATCTTCTTCCTTTCTTCATTCCTTATTTCCTTCCTTCCTTTCTTTCCTTACTTGTTCTCTTTTCTTTTCTGTCCTTTTTTTGGTTTAGATTGACCTTAAGCATAAAACTTAGTCACAAAAATTATTGCAAATTTGGTTAGTTTTCCTGCAAATGGAAGCAAATCCTCAATGTAAAGAGCATCTGAATTTGATTTACCATGGAATCTTTGAGGTGCTGTGATTTAAATTTTTTTCCTGTTGTTTACTGCATGGAAAATCTTCATTACTACAACAAACAAGATAAATTGAATACATTTATATTCATTATAAATGACAAAAATTTATTTTGTTCAGATATATTTTAGCTGTAACACTTCAACCCGCATTTTACTTGATTTGGGAATTTTAGCTAATGAGTTGTTTTCACATTTTGGTTTTTGTAGAGGCTCCAATAAAAGCTGTAATTTGACAGTATTCCCAAACAAATGAGAACTGCTAATAATGCCATACAATAACATCAAGCAATAGAAAACTTTTATTAATAACCATTTTGAGTGGGTTTGCCCTGAATTTCTAGTAAATATGCAAGCATTTTGTCAATTACATATTTTAAATAAGTTACTTTCCTCTTCACTGAAAGATTATAATTGAGTCTTGGCAATACTGAACTTTTAACTGCTCAAGGACACAGATGGGGCTGCAGAATTTTCATTATCTGCCATTTATCACCGCATCTCTCTCATTTGGAGTGTTAAGTGGAGCATGAGGAAGTGCCTACCTCTCCAAGTCCAAAGGCTGCCTGATTTGGAATGTAGGACCTATTTCCTGTTGGCCTTCATACCCCAGGCCTCCCCCCACCTTCACCCAAATCTCAACTTCATAGTGACCAGTTTCCTAAACAAGCAAATGCTCCTCTAGCGCCATTCCGTGGACATTACTTTAATTACAGCACATTGCAATACATTAATGTCTCCACGCCTTCTTCACTTCATCGGAAAATATTTACTTAAAGGTGTTAAGGAATTTATTTCACTGTTTTTCATTTTTACGAACTCATGGTGAATTCGTGGAATTGTGCATCACATAGGTTTGTCCATGTGACTTAACACACTGCTACCTACTCCAAGTCACTGGATAGCTTGTACAATGTGAGAATTGTCCTCTTAGAACTCCAGAACTGGACACATAAAAGGTTAGAGATGGGCTGGGTATGTGGCTCTGTGGGAAAGCATGAATTTCTTGTGTTTGAGGCCTAGGTTTCATCTCCACAGCATCCATAAAACAAAACAAAAAAAAAACAAAGATGGTAAGTTTATGTCATGTGCATTTTAGAATAATTTAAATTTCTAATTCAATTTTAGCCAGGTCTTCATCTATTCAAAAGGGGAAAATGTTCAAGATGGTGCATTTTGAAGGGAGCACTCCCAGCAGTGCCCAGGGTTTACTCCTGGCTCTGTACTCAGGGATTACTCCTGTCGGGGGCTCCAGGGACCATGTGGGATGCCAGGGATCGAACCCGGCTTGGCCACATGCAAGGCAAGCGCCCTACTCGCTGTACTATTGCTCCAGCTCTGTCCAGGATTTTGGTTGAAATGAGCAAGTGGCAAAGGCTGTGTGGTAAGACTTTGCATTTAGAATTCTCTGTGTGTGCATGTATGTATATATACAGTAGAATATACATATATATATATAATTCCATTCTAGTGGAATATGCACTGGATATTCTGCAATATTTGGATACGTTAATGAGATAATGGGTTATTTTACTACTCAGCAAATGATTCTAAAGCAGCTGAAGTGACGATATATGAAAGACGAATGATAAAAGTGCTAACAGCTTACATGAGTTGAAAGTATTATCAACTTCTATGAGCAGAGAATCAAGCTACTTTTTCAGGAAAACATTTCAATTAAGAAGGGAAAGATGGAGGGGAAGGCAGGAAAGATTCCCACGGTATGGGGTGGGTGGTCTCCAAAGCAGGGCATCCCCACACTTCTATCTAAAATTTTTAAATTCTGCACTGGAGAGAGATTACAGCAGATAGGGCGCTTGCCTTGCATGTGGCCACCACAGGTTTGATCCTCGGCATTCGATATGGCCCCCTGAACTCAGCCAGGAGAGATCCCTGAGCTCAGAGCCAGTAAGCCCTGAGTACTTCTGGGTATGGCCCCCACACCAAAAGAAATTATTCTCCATGATGATCTTTGAGTAACTTTAATCATTTCTTCATGGATGCAATGCTGTTCTGGCTAAGACGAGACCAATCAATACTTTATTCAAATAACTACCTTTCTGGGAGTCTAGGGAAGTATCGAGTCAGGACTAAATATTGGGTGCAGCACCTAATGGGATGTCCAAGAGAATAAAACCAGTTACCATGAATGAAATGCTTTTTAATAAAATGTTTTTAAAATGAAAACTAAGGGGCTAGAGTGAAAGCACTGCGGGTAGGGCGTTTGCCTTGCACGCGGTCAACCCAGGTTCAATTCCCAGCATCCCATATGGTCCCCTGAGCACCGCCAGGGGTGATTCCTGAGTGCAGAGCCAGGAGTAACTCCTGTGCATCGCCGGGTATGATGCAAAAAGCAAAAACAAACAAACAAAATAAAAACAAATAAAGTGAAAACTAATCTTAAACATTCTTGAAGATTTTTCTTTTAATGTTGGAAAAATATTTTAAATAAAGCGGGTTCTAGCAAATGGCTACACTGGCATCCAGCTGCCCCTTTGCAATGAAAGCTCCCATGACTTGATATACTGAAAAACAGAACAAAGATGCACTTACAGTTTGTCCGGTTCTTTATGGTCCTGTGTCTGTATCGTTGGTATCGTGAGGAATTTGCTTTGGGTCAAAATGATGCAGATGAAAGAATAAGAGAGCAAGGGAGAAAAAAAAGAAATGAGATGAACAGTGAGTCAAAGAGATGTTCTGTCTCTGCTATGAGAAAGGACACTCCAATTTCAGCTACGGCCTGTGTGGACAGCTTTGATACTGAACTCCAAGTATGTGGGGGCGGGGGTTGGGGGCTTAGGGGAGGGCCATGTATACTGTTTATACCCCGTGTCCCCAGACTGAGATGGGTCTTTTTTTTTACCTTTTAAAATTTAGTTGCCACCAGTCAGGGCAGTCTTCCCTTGGGATATAGGGCATGTTGTAGACATTTGGCTGGGAGCCAGAGTTTGTTTTCAGATCACTGTCATACCGGGTTAGAGCAGTACTTGAAGATGGCCTTTTCATTTCGAGACTCGGAATGACTGGAGGAATCTTAAACTTTGGAAGACAAAAGGGCTTAACATAAGTCACAGTGAAGTACAGGTTCATGTAACCACCAAAATATATGCAATCTTAAATTAAAAGGGAATGAAGGAAGGTATTCCACGTGGTCCCCTGAGCTTTGCCAGGAATGATCTCTGAGTACAAAGCCAGGAGCAACCCCTGGCGTCGCTGGGTGTGGCCCCGAAACAACCAAACAAAACCAGAGTCTATAAAGTGATCACACCTATAACAAAAGCTTGATTATGTATCCTGGCCTCCAGCCCTATGAGAAAATACGTTTCCATTGTTTTCATCATGTAGTATTTTCAACATGTATTCTTTTCTTATGGAACCCCTAGAAAACAAATACAATTGTTAAAGTTTGGGAGTTTTATTTTGGTTTTATTCCCATCTGCCTAGGAAGCCCCAAAGCAGGAGGCTATGTCTAGGCACATGAGAGTGAGCCAGAATGACTGACCAGTGAGATCAAGGTTGTGTTTGTTTTCCCAGGAGGCCAACTCCACCCTGGGGAACAGGTTAGCCTGGAGCCATTACTGTATCACTGTCATCCTGCTGCTCATCGATTTGCTCGAGTGGGCACCAGTAACGTCTCCATTGTGAGACTTGTTGTTACTGTTTTTGGCATATCCAATACGCCATGGGTAGCTTGCCAGGCTCTGCCGTGCAGGCTCGATACTCTCGGTAGCTTGCCGGGCTGTCTGAGAGGGGCGGAGGAATCGAACCTGGGTTGGCCACGTGCAAGGCCCTACCCGCTGTGCTATTGCTCCAGCCTGGAGCCATATTAAAATAAACTCTGTAGCTGGGAGAATTGGCCCAACAGCCATGCTGACGGCCTCAAACCCAGAGCTAAGGGTCAAATTCTCTGTCAGTAAATGAGAGTGGAGCTCCCCCAGGCCAACCTGTGAATGTCTCCCATCAGGTAAAGGACCAGCATTAGGAAACGGTGTCACCAAGAATCCTCACCCAGTGTGTGACCAGCCACATATTGACTGTTCCTTCCTTCAGCAGGCCTGGTCTTCCCGACCCACAACTCTTCTGTATGGGGATTTTCAATGAAGTGCCAGGAATGGAACCTGGGTTGGCCATGTGCAAGGCAAAAGCCCTACCCACTGTGCAACCTCCATGGCCCCAGAGTAAAAACATTGTGCCCTATGAAACCTCAGTCTACCACCAGGTTACCTACATGAGAAATATTTGTCTATGCCGGGGGTCTTAGCACTGTCTTTAGACAATGTGTGATATTGTCTAAAGGACTTCTCCAACAAAGGCACTCTTTTTTTGTGACTATTTATGTGATTATTGACTAAATTGGTCATCAAATGCAAAGGCAGAAAATGTTCCTATATTTGAATTTTTCACTCAACACTGTCCCTACCTATTTACTAGTGTTAGTTCATGTGTTTTCTCTCTGCTGAACAGATTGACCAAAGCTCATATTTTCTAGTGTTGAATATGGAAAATCGGGATTATTTAATATCGCCTAACTGAAAGACCTTAATATTGACTTACCACCTTATCTGGAAAGGTGGGAGTTCTGCATTTCTCTTCATTGGGTGCAACGTGCAGCTCAGAATCTGAAAAGCAAAACCAAGTGATGCTTTATTTTCATCTTGCATTTGCGAACCATACATAATCTTGTTGGATAATTCCAATAACACCAAGAGTCACGATCTACAGGCAGTTCCTCTTTTATTGCTTCATTCAAGATAGTTGTAAATAGCAGAGGAATAAATAAACAAACATACTGTATGCTTTATTTTCTGTTCTTATAATCATGGCTGACTTCTCTTTCCATCCCCACATGTAAATGGGTGCCCGGGCCATAAATATGTAACCATGATGGATCTAATAAGTGGGTTGGGGTTGTCCATGATTTATTGACAAAACTGAAAAATTCTGATTATGATCATGGTTTTTAATAAGTCGATCAGGTCATCAGTCACATAATAAGTGTCCAACTATACAGGTGTCTATGGTTAACTTGGGCTGGAGCGATAGCACAGCGGTTGGGCGTTCGCCTTTCAAGGGGCCGACCTGAGTTCGACTCCTCTGCCCCTCTCGGAGAGCCTGGCAAGCTACCGAGAGTATCGAGCCCTCGCAGCAGAGCCTGGCAAGCTACCCGTGCATATTGTATATGCCAAAAACAGTAACAATAAATCTCTCAATGAGAGACGTTACTGGTGCCCGCTCAAATAAATTGATGAGCAACGGGATGACAGTGACAGTGATGGTAGTGATGGTTAACTTACTAGGTCATGTACTCGAGAAATAGGATGGTTTTTCCTAGAGTACAGTGCGTGAACTGTAACATGACTATATTCTGTAGTGTTTTTCAGACTGGCAAAGAGCCTGCAGCATTCAGGACACGTGATGGGTGCCATTCATACAGAGCCAAGCACAATAATCCCAAGGCAATGATCTCTCTGTTTGTGGATTAGCTCCTTCCCAGGAAAGTCAGGGCCATCCCAGTTAATTCAGAGAATAAACTGTTCCCTGCTTGATTTCTGATTCTAACTTAATATATGTACATTCCTCATTTAAAAAAGCATGGCAGATGTTAATATTGTTATTATTTTCCCGAACATGACTCAATTGGCCCAGAAATTCAGCTGCGTTTGCCAGATAGCATCTTCAAGGCTGGATTTTCATGATGCCAACCAAACTGGCATGTCTTGTCTTCCTGAATTGGCGAGACTCGCTGGCCTCAAGTAGGTTTGCCTAACGGGGCCCAGTCTACCCAGGGGCCAGCCCAACAGAGGGGTCACATTACATGCTTCCCAGAGAGTACATCCTGGAGCCGCCTTGCAACTCTGCTGACAGCACAGGAACTTCCCGTCCACGAAGAACCCACTGTGGTACTTGATCAGCAGGTAGGGGTTGCCTCTGATCTCTAGGGAGCAGGCCAGAAGGAAACATAACATGAGTCAATGTTGGCACAAGAGAAGAAACGGTATTCGGTAAGCACTGGTATCCCCAGAACAATGAAAACCTCCCGCTGCGAGCAAGCAGGGGCGGAACTAATGGCTCCCAATAAATAGAATAGTTCCCAAAGCCGGGATGAAAGTCGAGCCAAGTAGAGTGGGAACAATGCAATGAACTTCCATCAGTTCAAACTACAACAAAACAGTAGAAAGTGTATAGGAAGATAAGCTGGGTGTTAGAACTTCAGAACGATTCCCATAAAGAGAGTCAGTGGCTTACAGCACTTGATACTTTCTTGTGCTGCACAGGAGGCTGGGGGGGAGGGCTAGACCTTAGGGAAAAAAAAACAGGAGTTTCTTTTCATAATAGAATGATATTCCCTCCCCACTTTTTATTTTGAAGCATTTCAAGTGTAATAGAAGTTGTAAAACCAGGATGATGAACGTTCATATCCCCTTTATTCAGATTCAACAATTTTTTTGTCTTTGGGCCACATCTGGTAACGCTCATGCATTACTCCTGGCCCTGTGCTCAGGAATTACTCCTGGTGGTGCTCAGGGAATCGTATGGGATGCTGAGGATTGAATGCGGGTTGGCCATGTGCAAGAAAAATGTCCTGCCCACTGTACAATCTCTCCAGCCAATTCACCAATTTTTAGCTTCTTGTCATGTTTTTTTTTACCTCTTTATTTCTTTAAAAATTTATTATTATGTGTTTAACTTATTCACGGCAAAGCCTGGCAAGGTACCCATGACATATTTGATATGCCAAACACAGTAACAACAATGTGCTCTTCATGTTCCTGGAGCGAGCAGATGCCATTGGGCTACACTAGCACGCGGCAGGGACAAATGAAGACGTTACTGGCGCCTGCTTGAGCAAATCAATGAACAAAAGGATGACAGTGATATAACTTATTACAGTGATTTAACTTATTACTTTTGTACCTTGTTTAACTATTTGAGAGTGAGTAATAAATTTGACGACCTAAATAATGTCACTCACATTACTTCAGCATATCATTTCTATTGAGAAGGACATTTCCATTTATAACCATAACACAATGATCAAAATCAAGATTATATAACACTGATACAATGGCATGATTCAACACATACTTCATATTTTAGTTTTCCCACTTGTTACATGTACTATCATGTATGTAAGATCTTATATGCATTTTCTGATTAAGAACCAAATCCAGAATCAATAAGGATTTCTACAATTTCTCATACTTCTGGTCTTTCATGACTTCAACCTGATTTTTCTATGGAAAGAATGGTTTATGAGACCAGATCTCCAGGAATCTGTATATATTTTGTTAGAACATGGGAATAGATAATGTTTAATACAAATAAATGAAATTAGAATACTCGTATATAAAACTCTTTCTCCAATGAACTACCCTCTTGAAACAGCGAGGAAGTGTACAAAGTCTGAGAGAATGGTTCAAGAAGTCTTTAGGTAGGAATGGTGGGGGTTCCATGTGTGGCTTCAATGCTCTCCTTGATTCTATGCTTGTCTTGGGGATTACCTTATTTTGATCCCAGGAGAATTCTAGTAGTCCTTTACTATCCTGACTCAAGGCTGTCTATGGACTTCATAACAATTACTCTACTGTGTCATTTGCATTTGGTCACAGGGATGTGTTCAATGAACAGTGGGTTTTACCGATGGCATTCCCCTTACTGACTTTAACTGAGCTCAGATGAACTGAGAGCAAAGAAAAATAATTTGTTTTTGCTTTTTGGGTCACACCTGGCAATGAACAGGGCTTACTCCTGGCTCTACACTCAGGAATTACTCCTGGTGGTGCTCAGGGGACCATATGGGATGCTGGGAACCGAACCTGGGTCAGCTACATGGAAGGCAAATGTCCTAACCACTATACAATTGCTCCAGCCCCAGAAAATATTTTTTAAAAACTTTAATATTAATGGAAATTAATGAGAAAATGTTACAGAAATCACAAAAAAGCCAACAGAGTTAAGATTACAAAAGACCGGTTTCTGACTGTGGTCTCAATGATCATCATAATTCCTCATGTACGTTTCTTACCTTCCTATTCTCTAAGGTCTTAATAACTATAGGCCAAACTATCTATTACTTCCGATGAGATGAGTTTCATTTCCTGGATAACTGATTCTTTTCCAACCAAGTTCAAAAGTACACATTGCAACACTCCCAACCAACTGCAATGGCAGTAAGAGGATCTCATATATTAATATGTCTATAAGATTCAACATGATTTCCCCTTACACATATTATTTCCTTTCCTACTTGATAGCTTTGGAAACTGTCATGGCTCTTACAGAGGCAGGCAAGCTGAGGCTCAGAGAAGTGGTGTAACTTGCTCCTGTTCACAAACAGCGTATCTGAGATTCAGTCCACAGATTTTTCTACCACATCCTGAAGCAGAGATGCCAGCTTCCCTGCCAACCCCCATTTAAGGGTTTGTTTTGTCAAGAAAAGCATGTTACAGTTACATCCGATCGGTGGAATACACAAACATGGTAGCTAACACTCTTCAACTCCTCACTGAATCAACGTATTGACTCTAGAAAATTCTAACATCTGCCTTAGTTTATAGACCCAAATAATCCAAATAATAGACACAAGAGAGGGGAGGTCAACATACTACAGTGAAATTTTGTAGAAAGAGAGGACTTGGGTGGAGGAAGCTCTTAGATTTCCTTTGGCAGATTGTGGGATCAACCTAACAGCTGACCCCACATTTCTTCTGCTGCTCTCTTCCAACAGAAGCTGGAAATGCCAGGTACTCTGCAGCCTCCTTTCACATGGAGGCGGCATGACACACATTTCTGGCCAATGAGACCTGAGCAGATGTCAGCAGGGGCCCTTCTGAGACAATTCATAGCCTTTGCAAGAGACTCCAATGGTGACACGTCAACAAGCTAAGAGAGTCCAAGGGTCCCAGCTGACTTGTTGAGCTGCTAGACTAGCTAGACTAGAGGTGAGATGACTCACTTGTCGATAAATTACTATGTAAGGGGAACAAACTGGGTGTTTGTTGCAGCAACTGTTTGGTATCTGCTTGCCTGCATCCCAAAGCATTAGCAATTGACAGCAAGTCAATTGGTGTGTCTGCGGCAGTCAGAGATACAGGGCAGCTCAGTAACTTTGGGGAGGGCTCAAAGATTTCCTTCTGTTCCTCTCTGCTCTTCTACATTTCAGATGTCTTCACAGAACATGCTCAGGACTTGCCCAAACCTATCTCACATATACAGATCCAGCAGTCACATAGGACTCTAGGATATGACCAATAACTACATTGGAGTTATCTACATTGAACCTGCCTCCAAGAACCTACTGCCCCTTTTCGCGTGCACACACACAATGGAGACTGTACAGGAAGCAACATCTTAGGGCTCCTCTTGGAGGTCCCGCTGTTACCACAGTGACTCGGTGTTTATGTGAAGGATACTTTAATATACTCATGAATTACTCCTGTGTGGCTTATGATGGCTCAAGGAGAAAGTCTATGAGAAATTCCATGTCACAGCTCAGGAAACTGAGACCTGGAGAACTTAGATGGTGTCATTAACTGACACAGTCAAGTTGGATTTGACTACAGGCTTATCAGAGCTGAGCTGGTGGCAGAGAGAGCAAGGTTGTTGCTCTCCCCACTGGACATACTGACCGTCCTACAGAGCAAGTTGTTAAATCCTTATACGGAAAGGGAAAATTAAATTGAACGTTTGTAAAGGGGTGTGTTTACATTGCGGTGTAGTAGGTGGTTGTCTTAAGAGTAATTGGAAGTCTACTGCAAGAGAACTCTAAAACTTACATGGAATAAATAAGATCTTACCATATCTGGGAACTTAATATCTGCATTCATGCTGATAGAGTCATTTGTTTGAGCTAAATATTGCCCTTAAGTCATGAACAACATTTAAAACAAAAGTAGAGCATGAAGAAGTATCAGAGAATCCAATTATAAACAATTCCCTCTTCTACCAAAAGTTGATACCAGGGCAGCCTACTAACCATTGAACGGAAACATATAAAATCCCCACTGCACCTAACATTTCTATGACACTGGTGAAAAGTTGGGTGTGAATAACTGAGTTATGTGTTCTCCATTATTAGTTATGTGACTCTGACTATGTCTCTAACATCATAAGTCTGAAATGTAGAGAATAACATAACCTGTTCCCAAAGAACTGTTCAGAGAATTACAAATATCTGTAATATATATTTTATAGGCTCTTAAAGCAGTAGCCGACAGAGTGTACTTAGTAAGTATTTGACATAATTTTCCATAAACATCCAAAGTACAGACACAACTCCAAGAGGACCCAGACTTTGCCCTGGCAAAGGTAAGCATGGTGGGTGGAGAGCAGGTGGCCCGGCTTCCTCCAAGCTCCAGGGAAAGCACAATAGTGAGGTCTGTGCCAAACGGGAAAGAAACGCAATCCACAGGCTTCCTTCATGTAACAATGAGAATGCAAAATGAGGATGAGCATGACACAGTCTCTGGGGTGCATAGGAAAATCAGTAGATTTTCTCTTGGCACTAGGTTCTTTCTCTGCTATGTCTTTCCTCCAAAACAAGTCCACCAGTGACTGTCTTTATATGTGTTTTTAAATTACCTTTCTGTAATGCTTTCAGCCACTGACTTCGACTCTCTTCATTCGATGCATAGACATAGAGAAGCCCATCTTTATAGACAATCTGGAAAGAAAAAGATTTGGCACCTTAAAATCTAACCACATTTTGGGGCTGGAGCGATTGTACAGTGGGTAAGGCATTTTCTTTGCAGGAGGCCCACTGGATTTGATCCCAGGCACCCTGAGACCACCAGGGAGTGATCCCTGGGCAGAGAGCCAGGAGTAAGCCCTGAGTATCACTGGGTATGGCCCCCCAAAGAAGGGTAAATAAATAAAATCAAGTATAGCGACATTTTGCAACTGCATATTTTCTGTTATCAAAAATAAACATGAGTTTATTTCTGTCACAAAAGCTCTGGAATCAAAGGCATAAAAATGTTTTTTTCATGGAGGGAATCCTATTGTATTCCCAACTGCACTGCCCCTCAGCCCCTGCCCCCACAGACCATATCACTTGGTCTGTCCAGAATGGTCAGTGCTGCTGGGGTTCCAGGCAGAATGTCTGTGTCCATGGTAACTGTCTGGTGTCTTGTGGGCAGGTAAGAGCCACGGAGGGCCTGTCATACTCTCTGTAGATCTCCAATTTGGACTTTTTTCTCAGGAAGCTGGTGGTTTTATCCCCATACCTTAAGTTTTTTTATCCCAGATACCTCTACACTTTGGGGAGTGAAAGACAGTAATGATGCATCAGATGCAGTGAGGATTGAGGTCTCAGGAGGAATGGCCTGGGTCACTGGGAATTAAAGTTATAAAATGTTAAGTAAGTATGACAGGTATCTTAGTTTAGTCTATTTATCCACCCAGGGAGAGACTTTATTAGAAAATGTTTATCTACCATATCCCTAAAATATATTCAAGGATGAAATGTTCATTACATACTGGCCAATTTCCACATATCTCAAACATAATGTGATATGTTTGAATATCACATTATGTTTGATATGTGATATTCGAGCTTATAATGAGTAAATTATAAGCTTATTATAATAAGCTTATAATGAGTAAAAAGTATGTCACCCTCTTATTCCCTTGGGTCATGTATCACCCTGGAAATCCCCAGCATGCCATGTTCTATCTCGTATGACACCCAAGTGTTTAAAGCTGACAATGTCTTCTCCAGATGCTCCTGTTTATTCAACTCTTGTTGGTAACTAGGTCCTTTGTTAAACACCTTCTACTAACTAGCTTTTTTCCTAGATGATTTCACACTTTAGTTCTACTTCTATTCTTTCACAAATATATGATTACATCTATTTTGCAAATGAAAAAACAAACTCAGAGCCTGTGTGTCACAGTTGTATAAATATAACAGAGGGACTATGGTCTCAGAAGGCTTTAAAACCTGTGTTCTTTTGAGTATTCCATGCTTCTGTGATATGAATTTGGAACATATTTCATGAGCACATACTCCTCTGGTGCTACCCCTCCCCCCCTGGGTATTCTTCTTCCCAATGGGAAATATGGCTTGTTCATCTACTAGATTGTTTCATTTTGCTCTGTTTGGGGTTTCTTCATATGAGAACTAGGTAGTCTGACAAGATGGTCTGTTTTTTTAAAATTTATTTATTTATTTATTTATTTGTTTGTTTGTTTGTTTATTTAGGCTTTTGGGCCATGCCCCATGATGCTCAGGGGTTACTCCTAGCAGTATTCAGGGAACCATGTGATGCCGGGGATCGAACCCAGATTGGCTGTGTGCAAGGCAAACGTCCTACCCTCTGTACTATGGTTCTGTCTCTGGTCTGCTTTTCAATCACAAAGACAATTATTCATGGCCTGAGAGACGTCAAGCCATTGTAAAGAGTGTTCTCTCGACAGCAGACCATGGTTTGACACACTTCAAGGTAAAATGAAAATTTATTAGCATGTTGGAGAAAACCTTTCACAATGCAGTCCTGCCTAGACCCTTCACTTTGCTCCTCCACTCCTTCACAGCTCTGCTTTTTTTGCAGGTAGGTTACACCCGGCAATGTTCAGGGCTTACTCCTGGCTCTGCACTCAGGAATCACTCCTAGCAATGCTTGGAGGGACCAGATGGGGATTCCGGGGATTGAACCAGGGTTGACCCTGTGCAAGGCAAACGCCCTCCCCACTATAAAATCGCTCCAGCCCCATGGCTTCCTTTTTTGAAAGGACTACTTTGCGCTCTCCAAACATGTATGTATCATTGTTCACCTCCTAGGCTACTGCATTGGTGTCACTGTACTTCCTGTTTTTGCTGAACTAACTTCCCTTTATCTTTCTCTATGTCACCTCCAAAAGAAAATCTCCATGACCTCTTGAAGATTCTGCTTCCTGGGTCAAAATGGGATACTCTGCTTTTTCTTGTTGTTGTTGCTGTTGGTCTTGTTTTTGTTGTTGTTGTTAGTAGTAGTAGTATAGTAGTAATAGTAGTAGTAGTAGTAGTGTAGTAGCAATACTTACAGTAGTAGTAGTATACCGAGGATCAAATCCTGATCTCATGCATGTAAGCTTTACCATAGACTCACAACCCGGCCAATGTCACCTTAAACATTCATTCTCTGCATTCTAATGATCTATATCTTGCGGATGAGGAAGTCTGGTCATTCCTTATAGTGTGCCTAGAAGCTTGTGGCACTCCCAAAACGCCCTTCAATGCTGGATGGAGAGATTGTCACACACAGCAAGACAAGTCATGCCATGTTGGCCTACACATTCTTTCTTTCTCTCCCTGTAGGGAAGTCCAGTTGGTGTCTATAATTGTCCCAAAATAGCAACACCTAAATGCAAGTGTTCTAAACCAAAACTTGCTGTTGCATTAAATAATCATTTTACTCTTGGTATCATCACAGAGTTAGGGCATTTGCCTTGCACGCAGCCGACCCGGGTTCGATTCCTCCACCCCTCTCGGAGAGCCTGGCAAGCTATCGAGAGTATCTCACCCGCATGGCAGAGCCTGGCAAGCTATCCATGGCATATTCGATATGCCAAAAACAGTAATAAGCTCAAAATGGAGACGTTACTGGTGCCCGCTCGAGCAAATCGATGAGCAACGGGATGACAGTGACAGTGACTCTTGGTATCAGAGTAATAGTACAACAGGAAGGGTGTTTGCTGACTCGGATTTGACCCCCAGCATATGGTCCCCAAAGCACTGCCAGGAGCAATTTCTGAGTGCAGAGCCAGTAGTAACTCCTGAGCATCACCGACTATGGTCCAACCTCCCAAAAAGAATCATTTTACTGGAGCTGGAGAGTTAATAGAGGGATTAAGTTTTTGTGTTTCCCATGGTCAACTCTGGTTTGATCCCAGAACTGCGTATCGTTCCCAAGCACTGCCAGGACTGATCTGTGAGCACAGAGCCAGGAGTCATCCCTGAGTGCCACAGGGTGTGACCACAAAACATATTAAAACAACAGTAGTATTTTACTAAGAAATCATTATTTATTCTAGATGTATAATGTTCATCGCAGAAAATATTTTAAAAGCAGAGCTAGCTATCCAGTGCAATGTGTCCCTCCCCTTACCTGAAATGGGTACTGCCTCTCCACAGGAGTCTGCTCCTCCAGATTGACTTTCTCCACACATCTGATTTTCTTAATCTCGATCAATCCTTTCCTACTGCCTCTTTTCTGAAGGAAAAAAACCCAAAATGTAAAATGTGATACACAGCGGCAAACGAAGGTGAGGTTATACCTGAGAGGGAGATTGGGGTAGAACTGAAAGAATCGTTTTTGATTATTCACAATATTCAACACCCAAAGACAACAGAACATAGATTTAACGATAGAAACCAGCTCAGATGCTCTTCCAAAAGTATGTCAGGAGAGTTGAATGGTTTTGTTTTATAATCTTGAGACATTTTAAACCACCTGCCATGTAGTCAATCATCTCAGACAAATAGTTGTTTTCCCATGCAGAGTCATAGTGTTTCCATTTTATAACAGTATTTTGAATTTCTACTGCTCTAGAATTCTCAACTGCACAGAGGAATATCTTACATCTCCGCACATTGTTCATACCATATGAAGGTAGGTTTCTCACACCTTCAGCATCATCTGGACCCAGAGAAAGACTTGCAATGGAGCTTATCCTGTGCATCTGTAGGGTGCTTAGCTGCATTCTGGTCTCCCACACAATGATATTTGCATACCCCCACCCAAATTTTGACCACCAAACAGTGTCCCTAACCATTACCAAGTGTCTCCTGGGGAGCAACATCACCCTCACTTGAGAACCACTGTTGTACACCAACAATATGCCCTAATCAACTGTTTTTAAGTCCTGAACCTAATTTTTTCGTTAGGGTTCCACTGGTTTATAACAATGTGTAAGTCTCAAACATACAGCTTTATACTTCCACTTCGGTATGTCTTGCATGGTGATCACCACCAGGAGTCTAGTTCCCACCCCACTGAGTACTTTTGAATCCCTTTACCTGTTTTACCCACCCCTCCCATGACCACTATTCTGCTATTAGAATCTAAGAATTTGAGGGGCTTGGGGATTAGTTTTCTTGCTTTGTTTCTTTACCTTGTTATTGAATTAAAGTATACTTTGACTAAGAAGAGATAAGGCAGTAAGTGAATACAATGTGATCTTACTGAGTGAGCAGAGAAGACTGATGTCATTTCTTTCTAATTATTCAGTGTGAAGACAAGAAAAATAACATCAAAACAATTGCAAAATGAAGTCTCACCATTTTGTCATATTCATAATAGGAGAGGTTTGTTTTAGTCAAAACAAAAAGGCGCTCTTTGTAATTATTTGGTGACATTTTCTTCTTCTGTTGTGACCTTTTGAGAAGAAGCTCTTCTAGGATGGATTTTGTATTCATATTGTCCTCCTAAATAAAATCGAAACATTAAAATGTGTGCTTACTGCATCTAATAAGATTTTCTTTTAGTGATCGTAATTGGACTTAACTATTTCTCACTCAGGAACATTATGAAATATAACATTTAAGAATATTAGATTTATGATTATGGAAGAAAATGTAATAAACAGACTCTTAATTACACATATAGTACCACATTTTTATTACTGCCTTGGCTTTATGTTGAATTATAATGATAATTATGATTATGACTTTAAGCATATTGATTTTATGCCTTTCATCATCTTGAACTTTAAATTATGAATTCATTATCTTTATAATACTCTCCCTTATCAAAAATGTTCTTACCCCTTGAACAGACTATATTTTTATATTGAATAAAATACAAAACCCTAAACATCTTTTTTACAAAGCTGTTCATGATTGGATTTCAGTCATACGGTATTCCAATACCCATCCCTCTACCAAAGTACTTTTTCCAGCATCAGTGTCCACAGTTCCCTCCCATCACCCCCACCCCCACCCCTTGCCTGCATCTATGGCAGGCACTTTTCTTCTTTTTTTCACTCTCTCTCTCTCTCTTCTTTTGGGCACTGTAGTTTGCAATATTGATACTGAGAGTTATCCAGAATATCCCTTACCTATTTGTTTTTGTTTTTTGGGGTCACACCTATCGATGCACAGGGGTTACTCCTGGCTCTGCACTCAGGAATTACTCCGGGCGGTGCTCAGGGTAACATATGGGATGCTGGGAATCAAACCTGGGTCGGCCGCATGCTAGGCAAATGCCCTACCCGCTCTGCTATTGCTCCAGCTCCCCCTTACCAACTTTTAACCCTCAGCTCTTGTCCAGCATGATAATATTATAAGGCATTTTATTTAAAAACTTTAAAGCAAATAAATTTTAGTTCAAATTTTAAAAAATAACAAAAAATAAAAAATTAATGAAATGTTAAGTCCATTGAAAAAACTAAATTCCTGACTTTGAAATAAGTAATGCAAAGAATAAATGTTTTCCAATTTAAAAAAAGACCTTAAAATTTGAACTCCAGGCCAGAGAAATACTCAAGTGCTAAAGCATATGTGAGAAGATTTGAGTTTTATCCCCAGTATGATGTAATGTCCCCCCAGCACTTACTAGGGAATAGGCGCAGCCCCTATTAGAAAAGGAAAGAAAAATTTGAACTCCAGCCAGCGAACCATGTATGAAGCAACTGATCAACTGAAATTTCTCTCCATTAATGTGGCCAGTTGTTTGATCAAGTTACCCAAAATACTTTGGCATGTGTACCATTGCAGTTGACATCCACAGCCCCTAGTTATGAGCATATTTTAACATAACGGATTTGAGTATACTTTTAAAATTATATTTTATTATATTTTAATGCAGAACATTTATTGTATTTTAAATCAGAACATTTAATCCGTGCTTCTGAGGAAGATACGAAGAATTGGGGAAAAGGTAGTAGTACGAACCAAAAACAATCTTCTTTTTCCTCCTCCAACTGTACAAAATATTAAATTTTGAGTTATTTCTGGAAAATACATGTATTTATCTCCTGGCTCTACTAAAATTGTTCCTCAGTCATATCAGGTCCAATGATGAAAAGAAATGATGGTAAACATTAGCCCACAAGACAGAAATATTCTTACGCTCCTTTTCACTTTGTGAAATCACAAGATTACATCAGATACTCACTCATTACTCTTTCTCCAATAATCTAAAAGTAATTAACTTTACTCACCTTCCTGTAACAGAGCCAAAGTGCACTGATGAGTCCTTAGATCAAACTCTCAACCTCTTAGTAGAAGGTACTGCTCAGAGGCACCATCACTCCTATTTCCTCTAGCTAGGTCAGGGTCATGCATTAAAAAGAAGCTATTTGCATCCTATTCACTACTCTACAATGGGAAGCAGCAATGCAGGCTTTGTTCTGTTGGAATGGAGGAGGACCTCCAGGGAACCTGTCCAATCACTAATGGGCACTGCTCCCAGACCTTGGAGACTCATATTCCCACTGAGGCAGGGGAGTGGGAAGGTCGAGAGACTAAGAAATACCGCTTGGCTTCGAATAGACCTGTGTCAGGCCCAATCAGTTTCCATACTGACTTGTTGTGATGATTTATTTCCATAGATCAGGCGAGAACCAACCCCTCAAAAGTTAATCCAAGGCTACTTTTGGTTTATAGGCAGAAGTAGTAGAAGTCTGTCCATTCAATATAATAAGGTCCATTCAATATAATAAGGTCTTGGTCACTTTTTGTTTTGAATATTGTTTTATTTTTTTTAAATGTATGATTGTTTTGAGAAAGTGAAATGTGGTTATTTTTTAGTAGGATGGGTTCTATTCACCGGAGTCAATGATTTATTTGCCCTAAGTTCCAAATAGAACTGAAATTGTGTGTATAATAAATGTAGTAGGACCTGGAAAAGCAGAAGGCATATCTATCTTTCACCTTTGCCTTTCTTATAATCTCTATGCATACGCCTGTTTAAATCAGATTGTTTTCTGTTCCAGCATCTCCTGGCAAGAAGAAAAAATGCTAGAAAATAAAACTATGAAAGTTCTAGATTTTGTGAGTTTAAGTATCCTTTGTAGACGGCATACTATGCTGGACATAGTTCTTGGAGACTTCTTCCTTTGACACTTTACTAACAAAACAAGAAAATTCTTGTCAAGTTTTTTCCCTATCCATAGCTAATACAGTCCTCCCCAAAGTAGAGTTCTAGTTAAATAGATCTGTAGCACTGTCATCTGATTGTTCATTGATTTGCTTGAGCGGGCACCAGTAACATCTCCATTGTGAGCCTTGTTACTGTTTTTGGCATATCGAATACGCCACAGGGAGCTTGCCAGGCTCTGCCGTGTGGGCAGAATACTCTTGGAAGCTTGCGGGGCTCTCCAAGAGGGACGGAGGAATCGAACCCGGGTCGGCCGCGTGCAAGGCAAATGCCCTACCTGCTGTGCTATCAATTCAGTCTGAGATCTAGTTTCATTGTGAAACTTATTGTTACTGTTTTGGGCATATTGAATACACCACGGGTAGCTTGTCAGGCTCTGCCGTGCGGGCTCCATACTCTTGGCAGCTTGCCTGGCTCTCTGAGAGGAGCAGAGGAATCGAACTCGGGTCGGCCACGTGCAAGGCGAATGCCCTACCACTGTGCTATCACTCCAGCTCGAGATCTAGTTAGTTTAATTAAAGTTTGTTTTGACTTATTTTTTCAGATGCTGAATCAACTTACAACACTAAGAAAATCAATTTGCAACATTAAGAACACTGTTTTAAGGCCCCTCATGACTTCGTGGTAGTAAGAACACTGTTTTAAGGCCCCCGCATGACTTCATACTTAGTGTTGTGAAGCCTTGAGTTCCATCGCGGGCACTAAAAAAACAAAACCGAAGTGCTAAACCGTCCACTGTTTAAAAAAAAAGGTAGGGGGCCGGAGCGATAGCACAATCGGTAGGGCGTTTGCCTTGCATGCAGCCGACCCGGGTTCGATCCGCGGCGTCCCATATGGTCCCCCAAGCACTGCCAGGAGCAATTCCTGAGTGCAAAGCCAGGAGTAACCCCTGAGCATTGCTGGGTGTGACCCAAAAAGCAAAAAAAAAAAAGGTAGATGCCAAAGTCCAAAGTGGTATACAACCTTCTTCAAAACGACATGATGATACACACACATTTTTGTTTGAAGAACTTTTACATCCAATACTTTAAAGATTATTTGGGAGTGGTTAGAATTGTGTATGGTGAGTCACAGATATCTGCAACAAATAAGATTTATAAAGTCTGTACCTTGAAGAGAAGAACATCAGCTAACAAAGAAATAAGCAATTCCCTGAGCACATGATATCTCCAAGGTCTTCTGCATCTTGTTGCATAATGTAAAATTTCACCAAACCCATTCATTTCCAAATCTTGTCATTTGTGACTTCTTTGCTTTTATTAAAAAAACAAATAAACATGTGATCTCTGTTTGCAAATCCCAAAGCTCTAGGCAATCAAAAGGATATATCTGAAAACATTTTGGTGAAAATAGTGCTGGATTTTATCATATATACCTTTTCAGGAAAAAATGAGCTCATATACCGTGCATATGGGTCAGCCCTTGGTCCTTATGTAACGAAAACCTGAGCCACACATCTCTAAAAGTTCTTTGAAAATTCTTCCTCTAAGTTTCTTCTCTGGTTTCCTATCAAACCTGTAGAATGCCATTTGAATGACTCACACCTTTGTCCTCATCATTTGAGTTCCTTATTTGAGTTAATACCTGGTTCCTACTCAAGTGTGGACCTGCATTTTCCCTTCTATTTGCTTTTTTCTTTGTACTTAGCACTTCTCTTGATTACCCTATTTCTAAACTGAACTTTAGCGTATGGCTTCTCTCCATAGAGGAGGCGATCGTGGGTGGTGGCTACATTTTAGAAGCATAATGTCTCCTCCCTGACATGAGAACAATAACTCAGCAAGGCTCCTGCACAATGATTGTCACTCAAACTTGCCTCTGCCTACACTTAGTACTGTAGGAAAATTCAGTTGGGAAGCTAAAAAAGAAAAACCTTCCAAAATGAAATGAGACCCCAAACCTAGTCAGTATTGACCAGAAATGTATTTCCCTAGATCAATGGGTGGGATTTGGCTGGACGCTCCTATTACTGTCTACACAGAATGGGTACATCAATTTGCCTACCAAATAGCATAGCTGCCTATTTTCATAAGCACGTGGAACTAGAAAGAGATTAAAGGTGTAGGGGAGGCAAAAACAAACAAAATCCTAGCAGAAATGAACATGATATTTTCAGTAATGAAGCCAGTAGCCACTACAGAACCTATAACATACATAAAAGTGCATTCCGAGTTTCCATGGCTTGGGTTCACTATGGTTATTTAGCATTTACATGGAAATAATACCACGAATATGGAGCTCAATTTTTTTTTTCTTTTTGGGTCACACCCAGCGATGCTCAGGGGTCACTCCTGGCTCTGCACTCAGGAATTACCCCTGGCCGTGCTCAGGTGACCATGTGGGATGCTGGGAATCGAACCCGGGTCGGCCGCATGCAAGGCAAATGCCCTACCCGCTGTGCTATCACTCCAGCCCCATGGAGCTCAATCTTGCAGGTCCCTTTGGCATCTTTGCTTCTGAGACCACATGCTTCTGATCTTGGGTCAATAATGATCAGCTGTCCACTGCCCTCAGTGACAACCAGTGGGTTTTACAGCTAGGTCTCACAACTAAGTAATATGCAAATTTTATGGAGGCTTACAATAAGGTAACCGGACTGTCATTTTGAGCTGACCTAGTCCCTTGGTGCTCTAAACATCAGTTTTTTGATCTGTACATGAGATCACCATCTTTACTTGATAAATCACATGTGGGGAAACCCAGGCACATGGTGGACAATTGCTAGAATCACGAGAAGAGGAAAGGTAGGAGAAAAAAACAACATAAATACAAAGTGGAATCTATCCTCTCCTTTATGCACAGCCCCAGGAAAGAAAATCTTTTATTTTTCTCAAACTAACCAAGAAAAACGTGGCCAAAGGGAGGGCCTGAGAATTGGGATTGGAAGGATAGTGAGTGATTGTGGAAATAATCGTCGCTAACACGCATGGAGGGAGTACCACGTGCCAGGTGCCCTTTTAAGCACTTTGAAGGTATGTAAAACATCTCGAAAATACTCACAAACATCTACAGGGTGGGCAATGTCATCTCTCACACGGGACTGGTTGTGACACCCTGCCCCATGGCATTCAGAGATGGTCTATGGAAGAGATAATAATATCTCTATCCTATGGGTAGTTTGTGTCACTTTAAGGGGTATGTTGCAGCATCATTCCCTGCTTATAGCTGATGGAGCGATGACAGAAAAGTGAATGGCCAGTTTCACTTTGTATGGTGGCCCTGGAACTTGAGCTCAGGCAGGCAGTCAGTCTGCACAGTCCTTATTTCTCACCATGGTGCTCTTTAGACAAGGCCATGGCAGCTACGTAATTCTCTTCACCAGAGATACCGCTAATGAAAGGCAACCACAGGATAACAGCGCAGATAGAAATCCTAGAAGTTGTTTTATGGATGCAACATTAGCCCAAGCAGCACAAGTGACTTAGCTAAGACCTGAAGGATGTGGCCTAGAAGCCACAGCCCAGGGAAATAGGTTTCTGGTGTCTCTCCTGGGACACTGTCCACACCAGCTTATCAATAAGTGGACCAAGATATTTCTGTATGCAGTTAAACATCATCCCACAGCCATGCCCAGGTATGGTGTCTAATAAATCATTTTGGGGAATCATCTTGACTCTTACAAGATTCATGCAAAGGTTGCCCTACTGGAAAGATCAGAAAGAAGGAACCCGCAAGGCAGCGTTAGATCGCAAAACACTAGTCCATGTTTTGAAAATAGATAAGAACATACAACCTCTTGAGTTGGACTAAATTCAAGTGATGCGGAAAGGGTGCAGGAGGCAGGAAGAGACAGTATATTCAGTATATATACTAATATGGGGTCATTGGTGGGTTCCCTCAACCACCAAATACTATCTGTGATGGGATGGAGCCCTGAGGCTTCACCCTTTGGAACTGAGAGATGATCGTAGCAATTCCTTACCCCTTCACTTGACTCAGTGACCCTTTTTTTATATGTCAGTTAGAGATTTGGTCAATGTTGAGATATTTTAATAATACATATTCCGGATTTTGATATGCACTGTAGCACTGTCGTCCCATTGCTCATCGATTTGCTCGAGCAGGCACCAGTAATGTCTCTGTTATGAGACTTGTTACTGTTTTTGGCATATCAAATACGCCACAGGTAGTTTGCCAGGCTCTGCTCTACAGGCAGGATACTCTCGTTAGAGGGACGGAGGAATCAAACCTGGGTTGGCTGCATGCAAGGCAAACACCCTACCCGCTGTGCTATTGCTCCAGTCCCGCAGGGCAGAGACCATCGGCAAGCTACAGTGCTGCAGTGCTACAGTTCTGGAAGAGTGGAAGGGTGGGGGGAGGAAAACGCTCCAAGTGCAGGCTGAGGATTTAAGGGGCTCTAAATGGGAAAAGGGCGGACCATGTGACAAACTAGATGTTCAAATATCGGCCCGAGGTCAGGCAAGCCTGCTCATTTTCTTACTAAACAAATAAGCTCAACAGGAACAAAAAGCTTAAGCCACCCCTCCTGCCTCGCCCCCCGCCAATTGTCTTAAGATGTCTGCCAAAGACTAACACTAGACCCGCAGAAGCTAGCAGATCATTATTTCCTGTGATTCTATGCAGGAGAACAGAGAAAGGTTCTTTAGCTCTTGGCATAATAGAGACTGAAACGCTTCAACTTTGATACTCAAAATTCTCAGCATGATAAAACTATAATGCTTATATATAAAACTATACCTAAACTGAACCAGAACAAATTTGTGAAAATCAGATGCTGTAAAAAGATCCATTTTGCACAAAGAAGTTGAAGATTCTGATGCCATTCCCACAGAAGCTAAAATTTGCTTTAGGTATAAATTCACCTTTTGTGTCTCATAAAAGTTTTCTTGCTTTCTAACTTTTGTCGTCCTTTTAGCAAATCCCTGGCTTCTGCTCTCTCCCCTTCACCCAGAACACTCATCTGAGTACCACCCTTAGGAAAATAGCAAAAGTGATAAATCCATGTCTTAATATATTTTTTCTAAATTAATTCAATGTGTAACACCACTTAGATAATTCAGATTGGTGTGAGCAAAAGCACCAGCCTATGGTGGGTCGAAATCCGTATTCTGTCTCCACACAACCTGGCCTGTTACTTAACTCTGACAAACCTCAGCTTCCCCATCTGCAAAGGCAGTAAAATAATAACCACAGAAAGAGGCTTAAGGAGGCAAGAGAAAATGGTGGCACAATGATTAGCACCAAGAAGAGATGTCCCAGAAACCCATACCACTTCCCCTCATTGCAACAAAAGAGACAAGAGCAGATTTGAAAAAATAAAGACAACTAAAGACTCACAGGGATAAAATGTCCATCCCCGTCTTGGGGGGATAGAAAATAACGGGAAGCCAGAAAACTCGTGTATTCTAAAGCCAACCAGCTCGAGAGCCCTGGTGGTTCTTTCAAATTATTTTAACCTCCAGCCTGGGCTGCCTTAAAATCCAGGTCAAACCAAACTCTCTATCTTTGGGGCACCAGATTTCTTCCAAATCACCATGTGATGTATACTAATCAGTGTCGTCCTCAGGCGCACATCAGAGTCAGCATCAGCTAGAAGCCCGTTAGAAATGTAGCGGTTTAGTTCTCACCAGACCTTACATGTCCTAATCGTAGCAAGATCTCGGCCTCCTGAGATCAAGGTGTGCCCGAGCACTTTACAAGCACTGACCTAGAGCACTTCACAGGGCCCAACTTTTAAGATCCAACGGAATCAGCCAGCTCCAAGAGAATTTTGCAAATGCTACGGCTGAGGCTGTGATAGATCATTTCCTTTCTAGCTGTCCTGCGCCATTGAAAATATCCTCTGGCCCCTAGTTGAGGAGACCTCAAGGGCCTCAGAACACACAAACACATTTTTGTTGCCAAAATAACATCATACAGAGCCAGGGTGATAGACCAGCGGGGAGGGCACTTTCCTTGCATGTGGCCAACCCCAGTTTGATTCCTTAGCACCCCAAGTCTTTTTATTTTGCTTTTGGGGTCACACCCAGTGATGCACAGGAATTATCTCCTGGCTCTGCACTCAGGAATTACTCCTGGTGATGCTGGGAGCACCATATGGGATACCGGGGATTGAACCCGGGTCTGCCGCATGCAAGGCAAATGTCCTACCCACTGTACTATCACTCCAGCCCCCACCCCAAGTCTTGACCCTGGGCACCGCAGGGTATGCCCTTCCTACAGAATAGCAACATACAATCATAGATAAATAAAAGAAGGTAAGTAAGACTAACATTTCTTTGGGTTTTTTTTTTTTTTTGCATTACTTACAACACCAATCTGCAAAGGCCTGGCAGAGGAAATAATCCAGAGTTAGACCAAACCGGGAGCCACAGACTCACAATCTGCCAGGTTCCCTGAAGGAGATTTAGAAGTAGGGGTGAATTCCAGTGAACCCCCAGCAGGCCCCCACCTTACAGGAATCCACCTAAAGTCAATGGGAAACCCCAGCAATGTCATAGCCAGAATTTTGTAACTTTCTTCTCTCTGAGTGGGGCTCCCCAGGTTTGGTAAACTTCAGCCTTCACAACACCCAAATCTGAACCTATTTTCCTGTGGGTCCGACACTGCATAGCCACCTGCGCTGAGACGCACCATTTTGGCCTGATCCTTCACCTGACGGCACTGAGGCTGATCTGTTCTTGCAGGAGACTTGTCCCAGCTGTCCTCCTTCCTCCGGTGGCAGCAACCTGTCTCACATGCTCCCGCTGCTGGGTCAGAAATGACTGCATGACTCAGTGCCCCCCAAACGTTTATTGTCCGGCAAGGCCTTACACAATGCCACAGGAAACCACGCTCAACACTTAGCCAACACTTGTTGATCTGATTGAATGCAACCAAAAACGGAGACAAAAGCGTATTTCACCAGGGTTCCAACTTTGATAACTCCTGCCCTTCCCAGGCGGCTCTCGGGTACATGTGATAACACTGCCTTTGTTTAGTGAGCTCTACCCTGGAAAAGACAAGAAAATGCCATGGAAAACCCTCCCTTTGGATGCTGACTTCTCTCTCACAAGTCAGGAAACCATGAGGTAATGCCAAACTGCTCAGAGAATGAGCAGTGAAAACCTCAACTCAACACTTGGACAAAGGGAGACCGGAGGATTTATGGGAGAAACTCAGTCAGGTGGCTGAAAATGAACACACAGCCACAACTTCAGTGATTCAGAAATCCAGACATGCCAGACCCATGACATTCTGAAGTAAAGTGAGCCAACGATAAATCAATTTGCAAATTATGGGGGAAATTCAGACATGGAAAGGTGATAAATATTGCTAATGGGTAGTGGAACAAGATCGCAATGAAAGAGAATAATTATGACAATATCAACATCTTTGTGTTTTTTTTAAATTTTATTTTATTGAATCACCGTGAAATAGTTACAAACTTTCATGTTTGGGTTACAATCTCACAATTATCAAACACCCCCCTCCACCAGTGCACATTCCCCACCACTGATAGATATCCCGAGTATATCCCCCCCTTTTTCACTCCATGGCAGACAATATTCCCCATAATCTCTCTCCACTTTTGGGCATTATGGCTTGCAGCACAGACACTGAGAGGTCATCATGTTTGGCCCATTATCTACTTTTGGTATGCATCTCCCATTCCAACAGGTTCCTCCAGCCATCATTTTCTTAGTGACAATATCGACATCTTTGATTGTATGCATTCCACTGCTTTCTCTGTCACACACTGATGAGACACAGATAATAACTTAATGACTTATATCTTTAGCCCTTCAAGGAGAGGGAATAAAATCATTAACACTGCATTAACTTAAAAAAGTATGATCTACTTAAGTGTAATTATAACCATTCGTAGTGTATTGAAATCTTGGGCTGGTAGGAGAGTAAAACTGAGTTTCAAAGAGTTATGCTTTGCTTGCCACAAGTGTGTGTGTGCTGGGGGAGTTGTGCAAATGGCAGTTAAGTTAGACAAGGGATCTGTATGACAATAATAGTTAGAAATGATCACTCTGGACAAAAACTGAGTGTTGACTGCTGGTGGGAATGCCGACTGGTCCAGCCCCTTTGGAAAACAATATGGACGCTTCTCAAAAAATTAGAAATTGAGCTTCCATTTGATCCAGCAATACCACTTCTGGGAATATATCCTGGAGAAACTAAAAAGTATAGTCAAAATGACATCTGCACTTATATGTTCATCGCAGCACTGTTTACAATAGCCAAAATCTGGAAAAAACCCGAGTGCCCGAGAACAGATGACTGGTTAAAGAATCTTTGGTACATCTATACAATGGAATACTATGCAGCTGTTAGAAAAGATGAAGTCATGAACTTTGCATATAAGTGGATCAATATGGAAAGTATCATGCTAAGTTAAATGAGCCAGAAAGAGAGGGACAGACATAGAAAGATTGTACTCATCTGTGGAATATAAAATAACAGAGTATATACTACCCAAGAATAGTAGTATATAATACCAGGAGGTTGGCTCCATAGCTTGGAAGGTGGCCTCACACGATGGGGGAAAGTCATCCCAGGTAGAGAAGGGAATACCAAGTAAAATGTGATTGGAGATCCTGCGCGGGAAGGGAGATGCGTGCTGAAAGTAGACTAGAGGCTGAACAGGATGACCACTCAACGCCCCTATTGCAAACCACAACATCCAAAAAGAAAGAGAGAGATCAAATTGGAATGCCCTGCCACAGAGGCGGGGTGGGTTGGGGGGATGGGATTGGGGGGTGGGAGGGATACTGGGTTCATTGGTGGTGGAGAATGGACACTGGTGGAGGGATGGGCTCTCAAACATTGCATGAGGAAAAAACAAGCATGAAAATGTGTGAATCTGTACCTGTACCCTCACTGTGACTCACTAACTAAAAATTAAATAAATTTTTAAAAAACCTGAGTGTTGAAAGTAGGTTAAGGAATATACATGATAACCTTTCAGTATCTGTATCGAGAACCAAAATTCCCAAAAGGAGAGAAGGTAGGGAGAGAGGGGTGGGGAGGGGGGAAAGGAGGGAGGGGGGGAAGAGAGAGACAGAGAGAGAGTGCTTGCCATAGAGAAGGCTGGGGGAATATGGCAGGAGGAAACTGGTGATGGGAAATGTGCACTGGTGAAAGGATGGGTGTTGTAACATTATTTAACTGAAACCAAATCATGAACAGTCTTGTAACTGTGTTTCTCACTGTGATTTAACTTTTTAAAAGTTTTTAAGACTTATGATATTGAGTCAACACAGGTCTGGCATCATTTCTATTCATTCATTTGGTCATTAAGTCCATCAGTCTGAATGAGAACTACCATGAGCTGAGCTGGAAAACACAAAGGGGAACAGAGTCAGTCTCCCTCTTGAGAGAGGGGGCACCACAAGGAACGGATTTATTGTAGCAGAGTGTATGAAAACCAATTTTCAGGGCTACTCTTAGATTTATTTTTGAAGCTGAAATTTGGGGAAAGAAGTCCTTCAAAAGAATGCAGTAGAAGGACTGGAGCGATAGCACAGTGGGTAGGGCATTTGCCTCGCATGTGGCCGACCCGGGTTCGATTCCCAGCATCACAGATGGTTCCTCGAGCATCGCCAGGAGTAACTCCTAAGTGAAGAGCCAGGAATAACCCCTGTGCATCGCCGGGTGTGACCCAAAAAAGCAAAAAAAAAATGCAGTAGAGGTGAGATCATATCCTCGAAGAAGATACATTGCTGATGAGTTCCAAATCTCTCCACCCTCTGAGAAGAAAGTAGGCAGACATTGAAGACATGGTGGGTGAAGGAATGTATGAGTGGCACAACTGCTTGGCCAACTGAATTAATTCTGGATTCTTCTAATTAACTTCCCTTCCCACATGGAGCTTTATATTTACTCCACTCTTTAGTTACGGTAGCTGGCAGAATATCAATTGTAGAAGAAAAAAGTATATACTAGAGTTGGGAAGGAGGAAGAGGTATAATACTGAAAACACTTGGGCACAATCTCTTGGGTTTCCATCCAGTCTTGGGTTGATGGGAGGAATTAAGTGGTTTAATTCCATTAAGTCCAAATGTGACTTATTTAATTATTTTATTAATTGAATTTCTCAGCCACTTCTCCATTTCCTTGGGTCTGTATTTTTAATGTTTTCAGTTTAATTCTAGCTTGCTGTGGCTACTTCCAATATGGAACTTGATTTTTCAGTTTGTTCAAATCATCGTCTGCTTTGTCACCTCTATGAAGTGAGACCTTGAGGACTCTTTTTTCTAAAGCTTGTTTTTTCTGCTCTTAACAGACAACCAACTCCAGGAGGGACACAGCAGCGTGGGATCCTTGGATTTAAGATATAAACAAGTTTGTTGACTCAGAGGGGCAGTTCCTACATTTTTTTCAGTAAAAAAGAACTAGATAGAATCCATCCTGCATCCATGTGTGGGCATGAGCATGGGCGTGTGTGAGAAAAACAGAGAGAGAAAAAGAGAGAGCAAGAGGGAGAGAGGATGAGGGGAGTTTTGACTTAATAGCTGACCTCTATATTCTCTCACTTAAAAAAAATCATTTGGCTCAGCTTTAAACATCATTTATTTATATGATGTGATTCAAAATTTCATCTGTATTCTCTCCTCTGAATTCCATACTTGCATTTTGACTCTCAACTTGTGCACTCCATAGTTGGAATATCCAATAAACATGACAATTTTAACATATCCAAGTTTCTACAGCCATCCTCAGTTGATGGCAACTCTTGTTCCAGATACTCAGGCCAAATGAGGTGTAGTCCCCCTCGAATTTGATCCTGCTTTCACACCCGACATCCAATCAATCCTTCACAAATATGTTTAGTTTTATGTTCCAAAGATATCCCCATTGTGGTCACTTCTCATCACCTCTACTGCTCCCTACTGGTCTCAGAATCACCCCATTTAATACTACAACCCCACTCCATCTTGCAACCTCAGTCTTCCTTTTCAGGGTTATTGTTTCACTCTTCCATAGCACTTAACACCTTAAAACCCATTATATAATTTCCTTGTTACCTTTAGTGTCTTTCTCTCTATCTTAATGCCCGCAAGGGCTTCAACAACTTCTCTCTGCAGCCTGCACTTTTGCCCTAAATGTCTCTTAAATTGGGATGTGACTCTGTTAACTCCTTCAGTTATTCCTTCAGTAACAAGCAAGTAGCACTGTAGCCCCTTGTTCATCGATTTGCTCAAGTGGGCACCAATAATGTCTCCATTGTGAGACTTGTTGTTACTGTTTTTGGCATATCGAATACACCATTGGTAGCTTGCCAGGCTCTGCTGTGCGGGCCGGATACTCTTGGTAGCTTGCTGGGCTCTCCGAGAGGGATGGAAAAATCGAACCTAGGTTCACCAAATGCAAGGCAAACGCCCTACCCACTGTGCTTTTGCTTATGAAAAAAATCTCTTTGGTATTGGGGTTTGATGTGAATAGTTAGACATCCTAAATTCAAAGATTAAGGAAACCTGCATATTCAACATCAGCGCCTAGGTAACTGTGAAAGTTATTAAGCAAGTGGTGGGTGGAGGTGAAATATGATGCAAAGGTATGCAGTTTCTTTTTTGTTGTGACCTTTTGTGGAACCTATGAAATCTTTACCTAGCCTCTTGACTTTTTAATCAATTTTCCTTTTTAGCGGAACATGGAGTTTGGGGGTCTAGATGGGGCCGGCTAACTATGAACACCACCTGTTCATAAATGTTTTGGAACACAACCATGGCCACGGGTGGCTGTTTTTGTTCTACAATCAAAGTGCTGATTACTTGTATCAGAGACTGTACGCCCAGAGAGTCTCAAATATTTGCTATCTGTCCTTCACAAAAAAAGCCAACTCATGCTCTTAAGTAATACTGCTGGCTATAGAAATGACTTTATAGAAATTTAGCCCAACAGTTCAAGTTAACACTCTCTGATTAGGCCATGCATAAAATGCCAAGAGTTGTTAGAGTGAAGAAAGTAGACAGGGGGATATGCTTATGGAATCCTAGTCATGATTCTCACTTTGATTTAACTTATTTACCCTAAATTTTACCTCGAACAATTTCAAAATCTAGAGGCGTTCAAAGAATTGTATGATGAGCACCTGTATACCACCATCTAGATCCTACAATTGTAGGTTACAATATTTGCTTTGTCATCTATTATCTTTCTCTCCACCCATCATTTACCTCATTGGCATTCATTACTACTGCCACGGTCACCATTTCTGCGGCTGCTATTCTTATTGCTATTTTTGGAGCATTCAAATTAAGTTGTAGACAAAAGTAAATTGATGTCCATTACTTTATCCATAAACGCCTTGGCATACATTAACATTCATAATATTCCCTAGAGTTTAATCAAAGTTAACTTTTTAACTCCAATATAGGGATCTTGAATGCAGCTTTCATTTGATCAGAAGACACACCTTTAAAAAGCTGAAAACTCAGGGCTGGGGCAATAGCACAGGGGGTAGGGCGTTTGCCTTGCACGCGGTCGACCCGGGTTCGATTCCCAGCATCCCATATGGTCCCCTGAGCACCACCAGGAGTAATTCCTGAGTGCAGATCCAGGAGTAACCCCTGTGTGTTTCCGGGTGTGACCCAAAAAGCAAAAAAAAAAGAAGATGAAAACTCAAAGATTAACAGAAAAATAAGGTTGCAAAGAATCATTCACCCAAAATATCTCTAATTCCCTAGATCTTTGTAGATATGCCAGTCTTTATATAAATCTTGAAATAAACTTGAGACATAAATCAGCCTTTCGTGGTTGAGAGCATTTTGCCTTTTATGAATTTTTGGAAATTTCTGTAGCTCAAAAGAGGGTTATAAGCTGTTCTTCCCTAGCATGTTGCTAAAAACACAAGGGAAAGACAGAGAGGAACATAGCTACAAGTTTCAGGGATTGGTAGATTAGATGTAGCCTCTGGTCAGAACCTCACAACTTTGTGGTAAGCTCTCTTGAGGGTGGGGATGGGGTTTGGTCATGCATACCCATATTTTCCAGATATATTCAAAGATCCAAACAGCAACACACTAATGGCCTTCGTATGCTTATTCTTACACAATGATTACACCTTTTTGGAGCCAGTTGATTTCCTGGATTCAGCCAGTCTGAATCCCTGACACGGAATATTCCAGAGATAGTTAACACTTTCGGTGTCTTAAGAGGCAAATTTCAGAAACCTGACCAATCCGCAAGGATGTTTGAATTGACTGCTTGAAGGAGAAAAGAAATGCAAGTGATGAAATGGTATAAGATGTCCATGGCATTCTGAAACAAATATCTTGCAAAGAAAAATCAGTGAAACATACAAAAGGAAGTACCTTCTTTGAGTCAGTGGGGTCAAATAAAATGTATGAATAATATCAGCATCTTGGATAATGACAATAAAACTCTTATTATCCTTTGGAACCCCTTAGGGAAGGCTCTCCTCACTGTCCTGTCAGAATGGTGTTTTTAGTGATTTCATAGGAGACTGATGTTGTAGCTACACAATCATAACTCCAGCTTCCGGCTCCGTGTCCAAATGGATGACAGGTGATGGTTCTCGCTTCAAATGTGAACCCTCTAAGACTCCTTCCAGGTTCTGTATTCCACTTGGAAATACATCCCCTTCTCCCACCTGAGCTAGTTCTCATTTTCAGATGTCTAGCATGGCCTACAAACAGAATCCCCTGCCTTGGTCCAACAATGCACGCCCTGAAACTCAGTTTCATCCTCTGCTCGGCTTCTCCAAGACAAGCGTGAAGGCATTCTGCTTCCTGTTCTGGCTTCAGAGTAGGGGTGAAAGCTTTGAAAAGCTGTTAGATGGCAAGCAGCCCCCAAGAAGTATCGCAAATCCAGTACAGTAATGGATAGAAATGGACAGTGACATCCTCCTCTCCTCTCCAACGACGTTTTGTTTTCTTATCAAGTCCTTAGACATTGGACAGAGGAGGCTTTCAGAGGTGCCCGTTCTAATGGGTGGAATGCAACATTTAATCTCTCCAGTCCCTTTAATAATTGTCTCTCTGAATGGACGGCCACTTCCCTTGGGAATACAGTTTAAATGAACCGACCCACATTCTGAAAGGAAATATTTGTGAGGCTTTCTTTAGCCTAGAATTTTGAAATTCACACCATCTCTCCAAATTTTCTAGTTACCCGGGAGAAAAACCACCTGGAAACTGTGTGACTTAAAATGAACGTTTAGGGGCTGGAGCAATAGCACAGTGGGCTGGGCGTTTGCTTTGCACCTGACCAATCGGGGTTCGATTCCCAGCATCCCATATGGTCCCTCAAGCACCGCCAGGAGTAATTCCTGAGTGCATGAGGCAGGACTAACCCCTGTGCGTCGCTGGATGTGACCCAAAAAGCCAAAAACAAAAAATAAAAAACGTTAAATTTACTCCCAAGTCTATGAGGCAGCAAATCAGGAAGAAGGTGGGATGTGCTTTTCCATCCACTTGGTTGGCAGTTGCTGAGGCAGCTGGCTCTGGCGGCCCTACTCGCCAAGGTGGGTTATTTGTCCACATGTCTGGGGTGCAGCTTTCCTTGAGCAAAAATCTCTTTCTGCACATGCCACCTTCTCCTCAGGGCTTTTCTTTCTTGTGCCATGGGGTGCTCCCAGAATGGTGGTCTCAGGGTTACTGCTGGTTTGCTTCCAAAAGGCAGGAAGCAGCAGGGTCACGCCCAGGATTGGCACAATGTCACTTCCACTGTGTTGCATTGGTCAAGACAGCCGCAAGCCCTGCCTACACTTGGGAGGAAGAGGCAAAAAAAACTTTCTTTTGAAGAGAGGGGGCAAGGTTACAGAGCAGAAGAAAAAAGTGAGATGGAAGATCCTGTCGGGGTGGATCTCAGGAAAACAGAATCTTCCAGATGATAATAAGCAATGACTAGGTGTGAATATTGCCAGTCATACACCCCACCCAGATTTGAAAGGACAGATCAGAAGTGTTTCCCAGTGGGAATGACATTGAAACCTTGAGTGGAAAGTTCCAAGCTGAGGTCCAGTGAGCCAACAAGTACTAGTCCAAAGCCTATTAAATTCAGCATGGTGAGGAGGTATGTGTGTGTGTGTGGCCTTGAGCAAATATTAGCATATTGAGGGTGAGGGCAAGCTAAAGATATTGATGCAGGAGAGGCAGAAGCAGCAGTAGCGGGTCTCTGTTCATTTGTAATTCCCAGGTTCTTCAATATTTTCATTGTTGAAAATACTGAGTAATAAAGATGCTCAAACTCAGAGTTGAAAAGTAGAAAAGCTTATTTCAAAGTAGAAAAGAGAAGGAAAGAAGCTCCCACGTGGGGAGGAACGTAGATTAGGACTAAGTTAAAGGGAGTTTTGTCTGTGCCCTTTGTAAGGCTCCTTGCATTCCTTAGTGGATGACAAGAATCTACAAAAGATGCCGTGAAAATCCTGGGCAAGTCTAGCTCGTCTGAGTCTCTCTAGGCATCATTGCCCATTACCTTAGTTTCCCTGTCAGCCCATGCTCCAGGGCCTAGTTTTATATTCCTAGGAAACCCCGTGAATGCTGAGACAGAACCCTGGGGGTTGAATGTGTGTCAGGTTGATAGGGAAGAGATGGAGCCTCTGGCAAGAGAAAACTGTGGCTTTCTCTGTCCCTGGCAAGGGGAAACTGAGGCTTCCTCTTTCAAGATCATAGAATTTTCCCTGGAAGGCAATGAAGGTTTTGAGCAGTTATCTCATTGGCTCATAGCAAACCTGAAGTCAGGAAGAACGGGCTGGCTCTCACAACTGATGGGATATGGTAGTCAAAAGGGAAGGGCTGGATCTACTAAGGGTGGTGAAGGGCAGAATCCTCTGGCTTTCAAGGTGGAAGAGTAAGGAGTGTTGGCATTTCAAGTTTAGACTTCAGGATTTGGCAAAATGCAGAAGCATTTACCAAGGCTGGCAAAGTACCACAGTCTTTAGCCCACATTTTGATTTTATTTGGGTACAACTGCATAAGTATGAAGGTCACAAGTAATGACAGTTCATTACTCCATGGGGCTGGGGAGATAGTACAGCTCTTGCCTTGCATGCAGCCAACCTGGGTTCGATCCCCAGCACCGCAGATGGTCCCCCAAGCACTGCAAGGAATGATTTCTCAGTGCAGAGCCAGGAGTAATCCCTGAGCATAGCTGGGTGTGGCCCCCCACCTCAAGAAAATGATATTATTCTATGGCCCTTTTAATGTTCGTATGTATTAACTCATCATCATCATCATCATCATCATCATCATCATCATCATCATCATCATCCCGTTGATCGTCAAATTTCTCGAGCCGTCTCAGTAATGTCTCCATTCGTCCTAGCCCTGAGATTTTAGCAGCCTTTCTTTACTAGTCCTTCCCATTCATATGCCAAAACCAGTAACAATGATGATCTCATTCCCCTGACCCTGAAAGAGCCTCCAATGCAGCACAGCACCGTTGGGAAGGATGTATTAACTCATTGAGCCTTAAACTAAGAGAGGTGGAAGGGTGGTGTAACTCCCACAATATATAAGGACCCAGGGCAAAGATCCTGTTTCCTGCTAATCTGTTTGAAGCAAAAGTCTACAAAGCAGACATGCAGTCCATTTTAGTCCATTACCTAGTTTTTACAACCTGTGGTTAAGTAGTTCTGCAATTTTAAGATGTTGATGAATGCTTCCGGCAAGCTACTGAGTATCCCGCCCACACAGCAGAGCCTGACAAGCTCCCCTTGGCGGACTCCATATGCCAAAAGCAGTAACAAGTCTCACAATGGAGACGTTACTGGTGACCCCTCGAGCAAATTGTTGAACAATGGGACGACAGTGCTATAGTGCTCCAGATGAATGCTTCATGACAAGGGTAGGTTATATGAAATTCAAACTTTAGTATCCATGAGTCAAGTTTTATTTGACTTGATGTCCATTATTTACATGTGGATGGCTATTCTGTTGCTACAAAAGCAGCTGGAACAATCTCCACAGAGAACAGCTGTGGCACAGGTGGTAAATATTTACTATTCGGTCCCTTACACTTTAGTGACTCCTGTTTTAGAGGCAGTGCTGCCTTTCCTTTCCTAAACTACACAACGAGCAGTTTTGTGTTGGGTGAACAGAATCCTACAGCCAAAACTGTAGTCCTGGGAAGGAACCCTAGCGGGGTCCCTCACCGGCTTCTGCAAGTGCGGCACCCCCCTGGGAAAACACCCCAGGGCTCGTCCTCCCCCGTGGGTGCGGCCACTGCCCAAGTGTCCAGAACTTACATCAGGGGTACTAGGAGTACTAGGCTCGCTGAATCCTCAGCGCTAAGCTAGGATATCATAGTGTTCTCCCCAGCGGCCCATTGTACAGCGGGGGTGAGCAAGCAAATGGTAGAGACAGAATTCGAACCCGTGCAATATGCAATCCACCAGTTACTGACTTTCCTGGGATCTGAGGTCCAGTCCGGACCTGTGCCCTGTTCAGAGTGCCTGGCCATCACCCCTACCGGGGCTGGACATGCCGGGGGCCCAGCGTCCTCCAAAACGCAGGGAGAAAGGTCAACAGGACAAGCGGGGTTGCGTGAGAATCGGGGCCCGGGGAGGGCGCGGCGCGTGCCCAGAGAAACGTGAGATCCACCCAGGGCCCCGAGACCTACAGACTCCGTCTGCACTCGGGCGGCCGCGGACCACGAAGAGCTGAGTCACGGTGAGGATGCAGAGCCCCGACCCTCCCGGCACGCCCTTGCTGCGCCCCGCCCGCACCCCGGCGTCCCGTCTCACTCCTGGCACCCAGCCTCGTGGCGCTCCACCCGCCTCGCCGTGCCCGCCTCCCCCAGTTCTGGCCGCCGCCCCTCTCCTGTACGCCCCGCCTCCTGGCTCTCAGGCCACCTCCCTGCTCCCCGCCTCTTGGTGCTCAGGCCGCCTCTCCACTCTAGGGTCACCTCCCCGTGCGCCGTGCCCGCCTCCCTCCCGGGCCCCGCCTCCCCCGGGCCCCGCCTCCTTCCCACGCGTCCCGCTCCCGGGCCCCGCCTCCCTCCCGGGCCCCGCCTCCTTCCCACACGCCCTGCTCCCTGGGCCTCACCTACCTCCCGGGCCCCTTCTCCCTCTCTGGGCCCCGCCTCCTTCCCCTCCCCCCCCCCCCGCGCCCTTCGCCCCGGGCCCCGCCTTCCTCCCAGGTCCTGCCTCCCTCCCAGGCCCCGCCTCCTTCCCACACACCCTGCTCCCCGGGCCTCGCCTCCGTCCCCGGGCCCCGCCTCCCTCCCGGGCCCCGCCTCCCTCCCCGGGTCCCGCCTCCTTTCCCTCCTCCCCCCCCCGCCCGCGCCCTTCTTCCCGGGCCCCGCCTCCCTCCCGGGCCCCGCCTCCTTCCGTGCTTCCCGCCCGCCTCCCTTCCAACGCCCCGCCTCCGCGCGCCCGTTTTTCTGTGCCCCCTCGTCCCCACCACGGTGAAGCTCTGCTGGGACGTGTGCGGCTCCTAAGCCACCTGACAGCCGACGACCACGTGAGTACCCAGACAGCCCGCCGGAGTAGGGGGGCTGGGAAGATTGTATCCCGCCTCCCCCAGGCTGCTCGCGTCTCCTTAGCGAGCCTCGGAGGGAGGCACCGGAGATGCTCCAATAGACTAACTGAATGTGGTGCAAGTGGAAGGAATCGCATTTCTTTCTGCGAAGCACGACATCACTTGTTTATTGGCATGGAACTGCAGTCTGAAAGGACCCAGAACTAGCCGGGAAGGGCTCAAAGGCTTTCTGTAGCATGGTTGCAGGCGATGTCAGTTCTATCCGGCTTTGAGAATTCAGCTCGGATCTGTACCCCCACAGTCCCGAAGCCAATATATATTGATTGTGGGCGGAAGGCATAATTTAGGATGGTCCTCGACTGATAGAGAGCACAGCCGGTAAAGTATTCTGTTTGGCAGCCGCTCACACTTTAGAGCAGGGACTGTCTCACTGCCCCCCACTTTACACATGGGGAAATGAAAATGGAGAGGCCAAGATGCGAACCGGGCCTCTCTGGCTCTTGAGTTTCTGTTGCTTGCTAAAAGCATCTCTCTTGGCTTGAGTAGGAATCTTCAAGAGAATGCATTAGATTTCACTTGAAGGAGCACTTTAGAGATGGGAGATATCAATAGCCTTTGAAGTGGAAAGGGATCAATAATCCATGTTCTGTGATATTCCACTGAGTGGAACTTGGAGACCCCGACAGGGGCTGAGTGGGCTGGGTCATACATTGGTAGTGCTCAAGGGCTACTCTTAGCTCAGTGCTTCTTGGCACTTTATTGCAGGGGACGATGCGGCGCCTGGGCGGGAGGGAGTGAGTGCTCTCGAGTGCTTCCCGTGCTCAGCCCTCTGAACTATCTCCCTGCCTCTTGGGACACACTTTTGAACAAGAGCCCCAGAGACTAGATCAGTTCCGAAATACTGACTGCGTTGTCACTCTCCTCCTCCATGAACTTCCTGCGCCAAGAAGACACAGATGTCTTTGCCAGAGAAGCTGGCCCTCAACTTCAGTGACCCAAGGGTCTTAGATGACACAAAGATCCCTTCTATTGTCAAGATCTTCGGGGTGTTGTGGCGAAAGTCACAGAAGCTCTCCGTGTGCCCTGTCGGTCGCCATACCCAGCAGTCCTAACCTCCCTGGCACTGCATGCCCCATGGCTGGCAAGGCCAAGAGACTTCAAAGAGGTCGAGCTGATGAATCGCTCCGGGGCGGGTCTCAGTAATATCAGCCCGACAGAGCTGGAGTCACTACACCTGGCCAAGTAGTTGTAGGATTCCGTGGGATAACATTCCCAAATAGTGACGCCTCCTGCACCTCCCCCGTCATTATTGCTTTCAGCCCAGAGAATGTAGATGCTCCTACTTTTAGCAAGTGTGAAGGAAATTCCTTGTTTCTGTATAGTCCTTGGGTGTTCCCTGCTTTCTGACTTCTTGTTGTTTTCCTTCCCTTGCCCCCATCCTCCACAGTTCAGCACCAGGACCCTCTGGTTTGGGACTCTGACATGGCGTCCATCAAGAAGGTTGCTTTCTCCGTGCTCAGCCGGGAGCAGTCAGAAGGGGTTGGAGCGCGTGTTCGCAGAAGCATTGGCCGACCCGAGGTATGCTGGCTAGAGGGCAGTGCCATACTTCCCTCACCCTTGCCCTTCCCTTCCTTGCTTTTGTTTGCTGTTGCAGTGGCCTGGAGTTTGTCCCTTGGTTCCTGTGCTCCAGACATGGTGCTCTCGTGGCCCCGAGGATCGCCACCCCCACCCCCAGCATGCTCCCTGAGTTGCTACTATGCAGTGCCAGGGGTCAGACTCACATCTGTCAGGCAGGTGCTCTACTGAATCACATCCCCAGGTCGCAGACTCAGGCTTTTTTGGTGGAAGGGACTGGCGGGCCCATGAGGGTCACTTGAGAAGAGAAGGCCTAGTATGACGGTGAGCTGTCCCGTGGGGTGTGGGTGACCAACACTCAGCTCAGCATTTGGGCTCTTTCCGAGCAGCTGCGGCACACAGGGGACTTCTGCAGTGCGGGCGCAGAGCTCCCGGGTAGAAAGCGTAGCGGAACTGAGTGCTCATCTCCTGTCTGAGCACTCCCAGTGCCAATCATGCCCACCTGATGCCCTAAAATGTATGTGGCCTCAGTTTAGAGCAGCCAAGAGTGACTCGTCGTCCCAATTATATCTTCCCAGAAGAGAGGATCTGATTGGCATGACATGGGTCAGCTCTTAGTGGACAACGGTCAGTCACTACCAGAGGTCTCTGAGAAAAACTCTGTGGCCATTGGGCCAGTGGGGGCTGGCTCTCAGAGAGGGCAAGGGCAGGGTTGGTAGATATACTCGATGTTCAAGAGCAGGTACAGGGGGCGGAGCAATAGTACAACAGGGAGGGTGTTTGCCTTGCTTGTGGAAGACCTGGGTTCGATCCCTGGCATCCCATATGGTGCCCCGAGCACTGCCAGGAGCACTTCCTGAGTGTAGCGCTAGAAGTTACCCCTGAGCATTGCAGGGTGTGAGCCAAAAAGCCAAAAAATAAAAAAAGAGCAGTTAGAGGAGGCATGGCACTTGCAAAGAGGAAGTTCTTACAGGTACACCGTGGTCTCAGTCATGGCCTTAGCCAAGGAATCCTGCACCCAGCCAGATTCCAAATATACATCCTATGTTTGGTACATTGATATAGAACATCATAGTTTCAGATGTACAGTGTGCCACCAGGATTGTAGTCGGGCATGAGGGGCGGTATTGGGAATAGAGCTCATGCCCCTATACTTGCAAGGTAGGCAGTCTACAGTGAGCCCCCCCAAACCAGGGCCCTTTAACTGTATTGTAATGGTAGAACCACCACAGTGTAGGTGGAACAAAAAAACCATCTTAAAACTCAAACGCCTTGGTTTTGCACACAGGTAAATTGTGGCTCTGAGAGTCATAGGGCAGAGGGGATCACACAGGACTGTCCATCCACACACCCCACAGTGCACCCCTCAGGCCCTAGCCCAGGTGCTCTGTGTTTTGTCTTTGAGGGAATCTATGGCAGATGTTGTAAGTGACGGTTCTTACGAGCAATGAGGCATATTGGTTTAGCTTTGAAAATCAGGTTGTATACGAGTCCCAGCTCCCCCTGCTTCCAGCAGTTCCCAGCCTTTCTGGCCAGAAAGTGACCCTCTCCTCATGCCGTAGCATCCTCAGCAGTTCACTGGCACAGCGAGCGCGTACTGACTGCATTTTATAGGTTTGCGGAAACTTCTTTGAAAGTGGAACAGCTGCACCGAAACCACGTCCTCAGCCCTCTTCTTTCCTTGCATGTGAGCCAGGCTGATGTTCTTGCCTCATCATCCTTTGAATGAAATATTGGTGCCCAAAATGACATTTTGAAATGTGAAGGCCATACCTGACTGTGCTCGTGGGTTACTCCTGCCTCTGCACTCAGCAATCACTCCTGGTGGAGCTCAGGGGACACCCTGGGGTACCAGGGCTCAAAACTAGGTCAGGTAGGTGCAGGGCAAGTGCCTTACCCAGAGTACTCTCACTCCAGCCCCCCCAAAGGACATTATTTGAGGAAGATAAAATATATGTGGTGGTCAGAATGTGCAATCTCATCTCCCAAGCTCAGTTCTGTTGTCCCTTGGTTTCCATAGCGCTGAAAGGGAGTTCTGAGTGACAGCACAAGACTGAAAGGAGATCCGATGTTCCCTGAAGAGACAGGAGCTAGAGAGGAAACTCTGATGGTGGGCGGGGAGGAGGAAAGTAGGGAGGAGCTGCCTCTGGCTGCAGTGTGAGATCAGCCATAAAAGTGAGAGAAAATAACCTGGAAGAGGGCTAGGGCGTTTTATGAGCATCTTTTTATTTGGGGGCCACACCTGACCGGGCTCAGGGCTCTGTGCTCAGGAGTCACTCCTGGTGGTGCTCAGAGGGCTATATATGGTGCCAGGGCCTGAACCCAAGTTGGCGACATGCCAGACCAGTGCTTTAACCCCTGTAGTATCTAGCGCTGTTGTTGTTGTTGGGGGGTCAGTTCGGGCAGTGCTTACTCCTACTTCTGTGCTCAGGGATCACTCCTGGCAAGCTCTTGAGACCATATGGGATGCTGGGGATTGAACCCGGGTCATCCATGTGCAAGTAAAGTGCCCTGCCTTCTGTACTATCACTCCAGTTCCTAAAACCACATCTTTAAGTTGAGGCTCCCTTTGGCATTTTTGAGAGAACTCAATATTTGAATTATTTCACAACTCCTTTTGGGGGGAATAGGTTTGAGCCACACCCAATGGTGGGGATTAATCTTGGGCCTTCCGGGGCCAGACTATTAGTATGGCATGGAGGGTATTTGCCTTGCATGCAGTCAACCTGGGTTTGATCCCCGGCATCCCATAGAGTCCCCTGAGCACTGTCAGGAGTCATTCCTGAGTACGGAGCCAGGACTAACTCCTGAGCATTGCCCAAGTGTGACTCCAAAAATGAAAAATAGAAAAAAGATTTAAAGCTGCACCTCCCTACGCAAAGCATGCACTCCGCCTGTTTAACTCTATCTCCGGCCCTCAACTGTAGCACTGGAGCACTGCTGTCCCGTTGTTCATCAATTTGCTCAAGCGGGCACCAGTAACGTCTCCATTGTGAGACTTGTTACTGTTTTTGGCATATCAAATACGTCACGGGGAGCTTGCCAGGCTCTGCCGTGCGGGTGGGATACTCTCGGTAGCTTGCCGGGCTCTCTGAGAGGCACGGAGGGGCCCTCAACTAGTATTTAATATTGAACTGGGACAAACACTGGTCGGAGATCAGCTCCAAAGTGTAGGTACATGTGTGTGTAGGCATTTCCCAAAAATAGCCAAAGAAGAGAGAAAAGATTTGATACTTTCATTTCCAGCAGCATGACCAGGCAGATGACCTGAAAGAATTAGAATAGACAATGACAGATAAATAACAAAAAGATTAATCAGCTAAGGTAACAGAAAGAGAAATTCTATTAACAATGAGAAAGAATAAAGTAATAGAAAATCAACATGGTTTTCTAGCCATGAGAATAATTTTTCTCTTAATTTAATTTTATTTTTTTATGAGAAAAATATTTTTTTTCTTTTTGGGCCACACCCAGCGATGCTCAGGCATTACTCCTGGCTCTGCACTCAGGAATTACTCCTGATGGTGTTGGGGGGACCATATGGAATGCCAGGGATCGAACCCGGGTCTGCCGCATGCAAGGCAAACACCGTACCCGCTGTGCTATCGCTCAGTCCGGAGAATAAGTTTTGTTCATTTGTTTGGTTTTTTGTTTGGGGGTCACACCCAGAAGTTCTCAGGGGTTACTTCTGGCTATTTGCTCAGGAATTACTCCTGACTGGCTCAGACACTCCACTTGCAAAGCAAACCCCCTACCCGCTGTGCTCTAGCTCTGATCTACGGCTTGAGAGTAATGAAATCAGTACCATGAAGACCATGGTCCCAGGTGGTTTCACAGACAAATCCTCCTGAATATGTAAAGTACAAGTCATTCTAGTGCAGGCTCTCCAGGAGATGAAGCCCCAGGGACTTTTCATCACTTTCTGCTGCCAAGCTCAGATGCTGCGAGCAGGTGAAAACCTTACTGCGGCTCATGTATAAACATTTTTGCAAGTATCATAGCAAAATATTAATCAACCAGACATAGCACTGTGTATCAAAGCTAGCATTTCACGACCAAGATGAGATTATTTAAGGAGGCAAATTTGTTTTCATGCTAGAAAAATCTGTCGGGTATCAACAGTGGGTTAAAGAGAAAAGTAGGATCTCAAAATGTGCAGAAAAAAATCATTCAATAAAATTCATCATAGGTTTATGTTTAAAAATTATTAGTATACTTGAAGTAGAAAGGAATTTCCATAAGCTAATGCTAAGCTTCTCCAGAAAACCTGAATTAAGCAATTGGCTGAAAGTGAAACTTAAAACATCCACCTATTTGTTTGGTTTTGGTTTAGGGTCCACACCTGGCAATGTTCGGGTTTTACTCCTGCCTCTGTGCTCAGGGATTATTCTTTTTAAAAAAATTTTTAAATCTTGGGGCCGGAGCGATAGCACAGTGGGTAGGGCGTTTGCCTTGTACGAGGCTGACCCGGGTTCGATCCCCAGCATCCCATATGGTCCCCCAAGCACCACCAGGAGTAATTTCTGAGTGCAAAGCCAGGAGTAACCCCTGAGCATCACTGGGTATGACCCAAAAAGCAAAAAAAAAATTAAATCTTATTGAATCACCATGAGATAGTTACAAGCTTTCATGTTTGGGTGACAATCTCACAGTGATCAAACACCCATCCCTCCACCATTGCACATTCCCCACCACCAATATCCCGGGTATACCCCCCTTTCCCACCCTCCCCCTGCCTCCATAGCAGACAATATTCCCCATACTCTCTCTCTACTTTTGGGCATTATGGCTTGCAAGACAGACACTGAGAGGTCCTCATGTTTGGTCCATTATCTACTTTCAGCATGCATCTCCCATCTCAGGGATTATTCTAAATGATGTTTAGAGGACTATATGGGGCGAAGGGGATCAAACCCATGTCTGACTGCATGCAAGGCAAATGCTCTGCTCACTGTACTCTCTCTGGCTTCAAAATATCCCTCTGTTTAAAGTCAGAGATAAGACAAGCATATCTTGGATCAATCCCTGCCACCTCATATGGTCCCCTGAGCACAGGAGTAATTGCTGAGCACAGTTGGGTTCCCCCCCACCCGCCAAATAAAAAGACAAGGGTATCTGTTATCATAATTTCTACTCAATATTGTTCTAGAGTGCTAGCTTGGAAAAAAATTAGGGAAAAAAGAGAGTAGAAGGATTGAAAAAACGAGAGAATAAAAACTGCAGCTAGTTATTTGCTTGTGGGTGTTGGTTTGCATATCACCCCCAAATATTGGATCCTTCCCTTTAATAGGATTATGGGTTCCCACCCACATTAGGTTCATATCTCTGAGGTTTATGCGTAATGAACCTAACTCCATTGATACAGATAACATTTATGCATTATCGCAAATTCTGTTTGACCGGATATGAAGTCACCAGGGCTATTTCTTTTTTTTTATTTTTAAAATTTTATTGAATCACTGTGAGATAGTTACAAGCTTTCTTGTTTGGGTTACAATCTCACAATGATCAAACACCCATCCCTCCACCAGTGCACATTCCCCACCACCAATATCCCGGGTATACCCCCCTTTCCCACTCTCCCCCTGCCTCCATAGCAGACAATATTCCCCATACTCTTTCTCTCTCCTTTTGGGCATTATGGCTTGCAACACAGACACTGAGAGGTCATCATGTTTGGTCCATTATCTACTTTCGGCACACATCTCCCATCCCGACTGATTCCTCCAGCCATCATTTTCTTAGTGATCCCTTCTCTATTCCATCTGCCTTCTCCCCTATGCTCATGAAGCAGTCTTTCAGCTATGGGGCAGTCCCCCTGGCCACCAGGGCTAGGTTGCTTCTTCTGTTACAACCTTTGTCTTCTGTGCAGCTCTGATATCCTACCAGCAAGAATCATGGCATCTTACCATGATAAGAAATCTGGGAATCACTTAATTCTCTTTCTTTCTGCCATCCTCCATCTCTACTGTGATTGCCTTAGTCCTGGCTTCTGTCATTACCTGGGCTGTTGGAATGACTTTCTCCTTACTCCTTGTCTTCTATCTTCATTTTCCAAACTGTCTCCCACATATGTGCTAGGGTGACCTATAATAATGTCGATCTTTGATGAAAACCCATCACCTTCAGCAGAAACCCCAAAGCTTCTTAAGATTTAGCCTCTGTCTTCAGACCCTTTATCATCATCATTTTATGTGCGTCTTTTATTCAGGAGACTCATTTCCTTGCAATTTTCAAGCTTGCCAAGCCATTTCCCTGTTAGTTTACAAGTACTGGTATTGCTTCTCTTCCTCCTACTTGATTAAGCTCTACATATTCTTAAACCCCATTTCAAGTACCACCTTTCTGCTAGGACCTTCCTTGATCTTACCTCTTTCTCATATGTGTTTTCTTCCTCCAGTACATTTATCATCATGGGGAAATTCCTGATTTTCTAATCTGACCACAACCCCCACTAGAGTTTACAAATCTGTTTAGACTGCAGACTGTAACTGCTTTGTGCTTGAAAGGGCCTTGAAGTTTTAGATCATCATGAGATGTCTGTCCAGTTTTTAAGCTCCTCATAAAATGTCAATTCTAATTGAACCTGTATGGGTTTGTACAAGAAGTTCTTTCTTGTAAGCAGTTTTTATTGCAAGAAGTTGCACATTGGGTATACAGTTTTCAATGAGTTTTGCTAGATCTATTCTGAATGTAGCCCCCAGATGTGTCGCTAAATAGACACGTCTAATCTGTTGAATTTTATTTTTATTTCAGTTAAAAAATCTGGATCCATTTCTGTTGTTGGACGAGTTTAAAGGTGGTAGACCAGGTGGATTTCCTGATCACCCACATCGAGGATTTGAAACAGTAAGAAAAAGAATTTGATTGAAAATTAAATATTTTATGTACCTTGACTATGTTACTAAATTTAATTATTGCTTCTATAAGAAAACTCAATCTTAGAAATGATAAGGAATAAAATGTATAGTTTATAACTGTAGATCGGAAACTATAGAATTGTAGCATCTTTTTACATAAACTATACTCAAATTTCAGAGTTGACTGTTTTCAATCCTCTGAATTTGTCCCACTGGACACATTCCCATTTGAACAGTTAATGAACAATAAAAACTGGCTTTAAAATATATTTATATAATTAAAGTAGTTTGGGTTATGAAAGAAACAATTTAAGATGTGATTTAAATAATTTTATATAGACCTTTGTTTGTTTTTAAGAATGTTCAGAAATGTTTAAGCACACATTCTCTAATATTTCAAACCCAAAAATATTATCTACAAATACTGTAGTTAAAACTGATTCTAAGGGGTTTAAAATCAAGGGAGTAAAATACACAATAAGCCAGCAACTCAGATTTTAAGGACATACACATACATTTAGTAATTTAACTAAAATTTACAGATTCCACTCAGCATATATTTTCAGTTTTAGAAATCAAAATGTGTAATGTAATAGCATGGCACTTTGTTCTTTTTTTTTTTGCTTTTTGGGTCACACCCGGCGATGCACAGGGGTTACACCTGGCTCTGCACTCAGAAATTCCTCCTGGCGGTGCTCAGGGGACCATATGGGATGCTGGGAATCGAACCCGGGTTGGCCACATGCAAGGCAGTTGCCCTACCCGCTGTGCTATTGCTCCAGCCCCAATAGCATGGCACTTTGAAAGGTCCCCATTGTCTATACATACAGATACCTAGGAATATAGAGAGGTACTTACTTCCCAGTTACAAAATTTAACTGTTTCTTGAACAAAACAAGAGAGGGATTTTCAAAGATTCAGAGTGTTTACAATGTCAGTGATTGAGTAAATGTTTATTGAATGCTGTAACAGGCAGGTATTGGTGTTGCATGATCTTTTGTATAGCGGGATGCATGTACTTTGTATGGAATAACATGGGCAGAAGGCAGAGAGAGGAATGCTAATGAGGAATGAAGTGTGACCCCAGCTTGCTTTCAGTTTGCAATCGAGTTACAGAGGTGAAAGATGGGTGTGAATGGTACAGCATGGTACAGAATGGTACAGCAGGCAGTGTGCTAGCTTTGTACACATCCCACCCAGATTCGATCCCCCAAGCCCTCCAGAATTGATCCCTGGTCATAGAACCAGGAGTAAGCCCTGGTGAGTAAACAGGTAGATGAGCAGGTAGACTGAATCAAAACACTTCCAGAAACGTTACGAAGGATCCTGCTAACTTCATGGGTCTTTCTTCTTCTCTTAGCCATTCGCCTTCCAGTCCTCTGCTGTCATCTGTGGGATGTTGTGCTTTTTTAATTTTTAATTTTTTGTATTTTGCTTTTTGGGTCACACCTGGCAATGACAGGGGTTACTCCTGGCTTATGCACTCAGGAATTACTCCTGGTGGTGCTCAGGAGACCATATGGGATGTTGGGAATCGAACCCGGGTCAGCCGCATGCAAGGCAAACGCCCTACCCTCAGTGCTATCCCTCCAGCCCCGATTTTGTGCTTTGACCCAGATCCCAAATATATTAACCCACTGTGCTCTTCTGATTCTAGTACCAGTACCTTCTTGTCACCCTGTGTCTTTTCAGACACAGCATCTGAGTTTTCTAGACCATTCCCAAAAGGTGACGCCTTTCCCTGCATTAGATTCCCAGAGCGTTGTGTCGTGACTAGCCTCATGCATCTTAGACCTTTCTGGTGCATTCAGCCCCATTGTTTGCCTTGGATTAGTGTTGGGTATTGCTTCAGCCTTGTTTAACTTACCCAGGAAGACTAGCAATTGCTTAATGTGAGGTAATTCCCCCACCACAATACCTCATTTTCCAGAAAGAAATGTTTGGTCCTTAAGGGTTGACTCTAACTGAATAATGACATGAAGACTTTTTTTCTGAAGACGGTGACTCTATTAAATTCAATGACCGATGAATCCTGTTTGTTTCCTTTCCAATATGTGAAGGGAGACAGAAACTTTTATACATTGATGGAAGGGGGTGGTACCTCAACTTCATTCCATGAAGAATTTCAGCTCTAGAGCATTGGCTTATTTCTTTTGAGCATGTATTTTCCCTAGAGCTATATTTGTAAGGGCTTTAAAGAACGGGCATGTGGTTCAAGTGGTAGAGCACAAAGCTCTGAGTCCCTGGCACTGCATGGGCCCCAAGTGCCTCCAGGAGTGGCCTCTATTTCTCAAAAAGCTATATTAATAATTGTGTATTTTACTTATGTGTGGGCAGAGTGATAGCACGGTGGGTAGGGTGTTTGCCTTGCATGCAGCTGACCCAGGTTCGATTCTTCCATCCCTCTCTTGGGAGCCTGGCAAGCTACCAAGAGTATCCTGCCTGCACAGCAGAGCCTGGCAAACCTCCCGTGGCATATTCGATATGCCAAAAACAGTAACAACAAGTCTCACAATGAGATGTTACTGGTGCCCACTCGAGCAAATCGATGAACAATGGGAAGACAGTGCTGCAGTGCTACTTATGTATTCACCTGTTCTTTAAAATCTATTTGCAACCCAGATATCTATACGTGTGGTAGTTCTGTAAGTTTCTGTGGGCACATGCAGAGCAACCCAAGGGCACCTTCCCCGCTGAAGATGAACAAGGCCATATTCTGTCCCATTTCAGGTCTCCTATCAATAAACATCCCTTGTGGGGTCTACTTGGTGTCACATTTTCCACGTTAGTTGTGCCTTGTGTGGGTGTCAGTGACCTCTACGCATGGAGCTAAGATGCCTGTCAGTATTCCTTGGCACAAAAAGGTTGCCAGGCACCTTCTGGAAAAAATGTGCATTAGAGAAACTGCCTTGAGGCATGTGTTGGAATGTGTCGTGTCCGGGATCAGTGTCGAGCAACAAGCGATGTTCCCTAAGTTATCTTTAAACAGGAGCACACCTGAAAGCTGGTTATCTCTGGATTGTTCGGTGAGAACATTGTAGGAAGAGGCTCCCAGGAGCCTGAGCCTGGATTTCCCTAAGGAGCACTGGGTCTGTAATTGCAAATACAACAGCTTTCCAGCACATTGCTACTGCAAATGCCTGCAAGCGAGCCTATGAGTTTGCCCCTAGTGTGTTGGTCAGACTCAACTAACTCCTAATCATGTAGAATGTAAACATCTTCAGTTTATTTATTTAGTTATTTATTTGCTTTTTGGGGTCACGCCCAGCAGTGCACAGGGGTTACTCCTGGCTCTGCACTCAGGAATTACTCCTGGCAGTGCTGGGGGACCATATGGGATGCTGGGAATTGAACCTGGGTCGGCTGCGTGCAAGGTAAACGCCCTACCCGCTGTGCTATTGCTCCAGCCCCAACATCTTCAGTTTAAACCATGGCCCCTTGTAAGCTCTCTTTCCTTTTGGCCCTGGCACATTTTCTATAGGCTTATCATCAATTTTGAAAATGTAAACTAGCTTTGGGGCTGGAGTGATAGTACAGCAGGTAGGGCATTTGCCTTGCACATAGCCAACATGAATTTGATCTCTGGCATCCCATATGGTCTCCTGAGCCCGCCAGGAGCAATCCCTGAGCACAGAACCAGGATTAAATCCTGAGCACTGCCAGGTGAGGCCCCCAAAACAAAAAATTAATCTATTTAACCCAAGTTCAACCCTCGGCACCCCAGACGATCCTGCAAGCACTGTCAGGAGAGATCCCTGAGTGTAGAGTCCATACAGTCAGGAATAATTCTTAGACAAAGCTGGGTGTGGCCCCAAAACCAAACAAGAATATTTATTTACATGAAGCGATAGCATAGCAGTAGGGTGTTCGCCTTTCACAGGACCCCGTGTTCAATTCCTCCGCCCCTCTTGGAGAGCCCGGCAAGCTACCGAGAGTATGGAGCCCGCACGGCAGAGCCTGGCAAGCTACCCGTGCGTATTGGATATGCCAAAAACAGTAACAATAAGTCTCTCAATGAGAGACGTTACTGGTGCCCACTCGAACAAATCAATGAACAGCGGGATGACAGTGACAGTGACCAGAAAAAATATGTTAAAACGTATCTGTTGCAAATTATATATTGTCAGTGAAAAACTGTGGAGATTGAAGAGGGCGGAATGCCCCCACAAGAAGGCACAGCCAGTGGCTATGAATCAGAAGTGGGAGCAGGGGCCTGGAGCGATAGCACAGCGGGTAGGGCATTTGCCTTGCACGC